>NC_046638.1:23985296-24232796 GCF_900324485.2 Mastacembelus armatus | reverse complement strand
AAGTCAACATGACAAAGCTACATGCTGATAGCATGTTCCTAGCTTAGCATGCTAACATTGCTAATTAGCACTAAAAACAAATGACTTAGGACTGATGTCATTAATTTTTCAAGTACTTGAGTCATAAACCTAGGCAATTAGAACAGTTGACCCAGTGCTTGTGCTACATAGAATTTCAGGGGATAACCAATTATATAGGGACATGAACGTGTCTATCCAGTAGTTGCTGAGACAGTGGACAGAACAATGCATGGGGACACTAGAGCAAAAGTTAGGGTATTACAAAGGCATTAGGCTTACCCAAATTTTGTGCCAATCCATCCAACAGATGTTCTGATATTTCACTCGATGTTTAAAAAATTTCACATGCTGGTGGCACTAATAGAAAAGTCGAGGGATTACCACAGATTTATTTTCTGAGCAAAATGGATATTAAAAATGTCATTGCCTCAAATAGTTATAGAGATATTTCACTCTAGAGCAAAGTGATGAAGGGACTAAAACTATATCAATGTCTCAAAATCTTATTTGATCCCAGGAACATTCAGTTGATCAAAATACATGATACGTGAAAAACGATACCACAGTTTAATTTAAGATGCATAAATTGAAGATGTTTGAACCAAATATGCCTTGAAAGATTTTGATGCTCTTAGGGAGGCTTGCAGTAAATCAGGCCAGGTGTGGGAACCAAGTACAGCTTGAAGTTTCAACAACATGTTGACTTCCCAATGTTCCCAGCAGCTTCTATTGTACCTGAAATCCAGTAGCCCTGCTGCTGCTACTGTATCCACCATCCCAGCTTCCTTCTTGTTAGTCGGTAGCCTTGTAGGGCTTTACTGAGTTTTTTAGTGAGTTCATATATTCAGGATGTGACATGCAAATCTGATGGTTGGTTTACTATTTATGTTGTAGGATGGGGGGATTTGATGGTATTCTTTCTGGGATCTGCAGCATACGGCTTGGAAATCTGCAGGGAGCATACCACAGAGCAGAACGTGCATTGTCAAATGCAACTTTAAAGATGTTTAAATGAACCTGTCTGCATGACATGTTGTGTCCCCTAACTGAGCAAACACGGGGGAACAAGGTTTTGAGCTTCAGACTAAGCAGCTGTGTATCTGGGCTGGTGTGTGTTAGCGTCTATGTGTACACAATGCAGACTCAGCAGTTTCCAGCCTTCACAGACTATTGGCTTGTACAACAGTATTACTCTCCTCTTTAATATCTTCAGTTAATGTGAGTCTCTGGTTAATTGAAAATGAACTAGTCTATGTCTCCCTGCAGTGCCTTTACAAAGCTGTTAAAGAGACACACACCCTTTTGATGCAGGACAAACAACAGAAACTTCCTACTGTATGCAAAGAATAGCTTGCTCTGGTGAATAAATCAATAATTTCTTTAGTGCAGAGGGGCTCCACCAGGTGAAGCTGTGGTACTATTATTCCTTGCCAAAAAGGAACAGCTGATAAATCAGGAATATGTGGAGATAAAACCACACATAAAGGTAGTGCAGAGTGCGTGTCTCCAGTGGCAGTGATTTACAGCAAGCTGAGCTAAACTGCTTACCGTCAGGAGCTGTAATGGATGCCAGAGTCTGCTCTTAATTTCTGTGACTGGGGATAGATATTGCTGCTGTTATTTTCTCCCAAGGCGATTCCACTGATGTCTCTCAAGGTACCCTACTGTGTTATATTTGAACCATATGGGCTCAAAATGGAGCAATTAAAAGCACGCTTAAAGCCTCTAAAATTGATCACTAAGACAGGCAATTTTGGGTTTAGTAAGCACTGTATTATGCAAAATGTCTACTGTTTCTGTGGATCTCATGATGAGTCCCCAGAGCTAAGATACAAAGAGACAAACATTAGAAAGAGATGAGCTGGAAAATTCAGAGCAGAAAAAAATTATGTGGTATGTATGATGGAAGTTCTAATCAGTCTACTGGAATTAAATGATGTGGGAAGTCAAATGTACATACATTGCTGATACGTGCATGACTCCTCTGGCTGCCTATGGCTAAGATATAAAAATTCTCAGTGCTACAATCACCCTGCAAACTTATTTATACCGTGAAGGGCTCATGCATTGACAGTCCATCAGAAAAAAGCCTTACATAAGCTGCACTACACTTTATAGATGTGCTGCAACAGGTATACCTCTCTAGATTGTGTTTGCTCCTGCCACCTGCTGCCTGTGAGGCACATTGCAGTCACTCCCCCACACCTGGTTCATTTCTTCTTTGCTCTCACAGATCTTTGCTTGTCAGAGGAAATCTAACATTCATCTGTCTGCAGCTGAGGATGATAAATAAAAAGTGAACAAAGGTCATGGTTTCCAATTTTCGGTGGGGAAGAAAGGAGTGTGAAGGAAAGCAGATCTCCACCCAACCTTTACCAAGTGCTTTAAAACCAAACTGCAGCATATTACCAAACTGCACCACCAGCTTAGGGAAAGAGAGAAAGGCTTCTACCTGTGCTGTTTCACAGATGATGCAATCGAGCTTTCTATTATATGCAGGTCTCTTAAATAACCAGTAGATGGCATCAGCAGTTTAAGATTAACACTTGTGAACACAAAACTCACACAAAACTGACTATCAACACTGATATTCACCTGCTTGCTATAAGACTATTAATGACTGGAAGCAAAGAGGGTGATTCTATTATACATTTTGACTATGGTGACTTATGGTTTTGATTTTATGAAAATGACAGGTGACTTAGAATTAGGAAGTAAAATAATGTCAGTATTGCATGGTAACCAATGCTAGTGTAACACATGAGACTGAAAACAATGAGAAAACATCTGGGTATAACATCTGTCTGGAGCATCTGCCTGAAAACAGAAGAATGTTATGACAAACAAGGCAACTGAATAAAGAGGTTGGGATGACTGTTACGCACATGTGGATGGTTTTGTGTCACCTCAGCTTTTTGAATGAATAACCAAAAAGGGGCAAACACGCTGGTGAAGTTTCAGCTCAGTCTGAGACCCAGACGACCCCCAGAAAATAAGCTTCTCTGGTGTTTGTTCAGTATGCCACTGAACAAGGTTCTGTCTTTATTGCAATGAATGAATGAATGAGTGATTGAACAAGTGAATGATTGAATTAATCAATGAGTGAATGAATGATTGAATGAATGAATGAATGAATAAATGACTGATTGAATGAATGAATGAATGAATGAGTGATCGAATGAATGAAGGAATAATGAATGAATGAATGTTTGAATGAATGAATGAATTGAATGAATGAATGAATGAATGAATGAATGAATGAATGAATGAATGAATGAATGAATGAATGAATGGGCAAATGAATGAATGAATGAATGAATGAATGAATGAATGAATGAATGAATGAATGAATGAATGAATGAATGGATTAATTATTAATTAACTAATTGAATGTATGAATAAATTTAGTGTTCCACTAAATGGATGAGTGAATTATTGAATTAATGAAGTATTAAATGGATGAATAAATGAACAAATGAATGAATGATTGAATGAATGAAACCCTAACCCCTCTGTTTTTGTAAAATAAGAGAATGGGTCTGGATGTTGCTGGATGACAGCTGCCTAATGTGGTCGATGCCTGGGCCTTTTGGTGGCCTGTAACTGGGTTTAGGGTCTTACCTCTCCTCCCACACCACTGACTGGGCTGGATGACCACTCTTTTGCTATTTTTATCCCCGTGGTGCTGTTTCTGTTTCCCAGCCAGCCAGCAGAGAGGAGAGCAGAGGTGCGGGCGTCTCTCATCACGCCCACCCCTCTTTCTCTCTCCCTCTCTTTCTAAAAATAGCCGTGAGTCGTGATCAGCTCGTCCTTGAGAGAGAGTGAGAGAGAGAGAGAGAGAGAGAGAGAGAAAGGAAGAGAGAGGGGACTGTATTATTGCTTAGAATCAGATACAAATAGTCACCCCAGCCAAGCCAACCCCAGCGCAGGCTGAATTAATGTGTTGCTATTTTTGGGATCCCCGTGTTTCCAGGGGAGACCTAATGACGCAATGACGTCAATGCGGGTCAATCGCAGACTGGAGGAATTGAGTGGCTTCCATTTGGGTCTTTTGCAGTGTTTCCTACAGAAAGGAGTACAAAATGGAAGTATATTTCCTCACAAAATGCATCGAAAACAGAGCTGAATCAAAATGCTGAGGTGAACATGGTCACAGTGGCATCACGTCGCCCCAACCCTTCGAGCATCAGCGATAGTAAGGGAGGTGTGTATGTATGTTTTTTTTTCCTGCTCATCCACAGTGCATTACTGGCTAATACCTGCCAGTGACTTGTGGAATAACGTCTTCGAGATATTTCCGTGTGTTAATTTGGTTTGATGTGCACAGCCTCTGCTGTTTCTTCTTCGTATGATGCGTGTGTGTACGTGTTGTTTCCCCGTGTAACGCTATGTGCTATCAGTCTCTTTGCCTTTTACATCTGATTCTCCTCTGTTTCATTTGCATTTTCTGTTTCCTTCTTTTCCTCCCAAGGGCTTTGCACAATCCCGACCTCTCATCTAGACGCACAGAGGTAACGAGCACCTTCTCCCTATCTCACATCTCATTAAATAATACACTCACTAGCTTTGATTCTTCCGTTTTACAGCGTCGTGTTGGTGTGCCAGATTTTGCCTTTCAGTTTCTGATAGGGATATGTATGGTGGCAACAGAAATATCAGTGATTGTTGCTTAAAATTGCGCCTCGTTGTTTGCAGCTCGGCGACCTGGCGACGCGCACAGCCAAACGCTGGTGATGCGTGGAGATCTCGCCTTTTCCAAAACTTTGAATTCGCCAGTGGATCATGTCTTTATGGCGAAAGTTTAAAGCATTTGTCAAGTGTTTGTGGTGTCATTTCGCTGTGTTATTTCCAGCTGACCGTGAGCATACGTAATTAGACGAGTTCTTGTGTCAGTGGACTGGACGTCCAGGTGACGTGGGTATGTGCAGGATGAATTGACAGTACAACCCCTTGCTACAAGAAAAACCCCAAGAGGGATGCATGTTGCATTCAAGAGGACTGTGAACCTGCTTAAACACACACACACGCACGCACACACGCACACACACACACACACACACACACACACACACACACACATTGTCATACACATTCAGACAGAAAGACGTATAGACTTACACACACTTGTACACATGCACAGTGTTGTGAGACGCGGTGGGGGGATTTTAGGGCGTTTACCGGCAGGGCTGGTGTGAAGCTTTCAGAACCATGGACAGCTCACATGAAGCTCATCCAGTGTGATCTACTCTCCTCGGTCCGCACCGGCTGCAGCATCGTTGTTTGGCGAACAGCACTTCACAAAAGAGCCCAGATCATTCTTTTCGATCTTTCACAAACAGTATATTCATTACAATAATATTAGCTTTTAATCAATTATAGGCCATAGACATGGCAGTTTTTTGTCTTTTCATGCTGACATCTAATTTTTACTATAGGGCTCCTGTATGACATGCTGACAATTGACCATTGTTTTGTTAATAGGTGTAATTATAATAAAAATAATGTTGTTTTGTATAATATTTAGTTGGTAAATTGATCTCCCTGGATATTTGCAATCATGCACCATCTTGCCTTTACACCAACTTGTGCTCTACAGCAAGTGTGCGTCCACATTTGACATCCTGTCATCTGAAATCCATATAGTCTCTCTCTGGCCTTATTCCTAACCATATTTCAAAACTTTGATTCAAATAAAATGTATTTAAATTATCTTCTATTTTAAGCTTTCCGCCCCTTTTCTAATTCACAAACAATACTCATTCTTGACTTTTACTAGCAAGTCATGAAGGGCTCCTGCATGTTCTGGTTCATTTCAGTATTATTCACAAACGCCTCAGTCTCATTAAATTCCCTTTGCTCATGCAATGGCAAAATATATCAATCTGACTTGCTTTTCTAACTGTATATTGTGCCAGCTGACATTACACCCCATGATCAGTTGCTGGTTTTCTGAAGTGTAAAGTGAGATGACGGCAAATCACAAAATTGAATTTAGGAAGCTGCATGGATACAGTATTGTTTTTGTTTGTTTGGTTGTTTTTTACAAATATAATTCAATGCATTAAGTTAGGGTGTTGTGAATTGATGAAGTGCATGTGTATTAGTGTATGGGATATTTTCCTATTTAGTTTTGCTCAGTCAGTGATGATCAGAACTGACAGAAGTAGCATCAGTGATTTATTTTTTCCATGTTAATGTCAACATATGTTTATGCATGCTTGTATTTTTTGTTTTAAACTCAAAATCATGCTGGAAACAGACACTGGCAAATTTATGTGTGTAAAAGTGTATTTCTAATGTGTAATTTCTCTAATCTAAACTAAAAGTAGTCTTTTCCATTAACATTTATTTTTAAACAAAAGGTGAAATGTATAAAATGCACAAAAACACAATAATATAAAACAATATAATGACCACAAACTGCACAAATCTTTAGACGATGTCAACCTGGCGACAATAACCTTTGACTTTAAAGAAAGAAATGTATAGTGTTAGTGTATTCATGCCCAAATGGAGTGTAAAAAATATCTACATACATACGTATGTGCTTTTATATTATACTTTTTTACATGGTCCTGTGTAAAAAGATGTGTACGGAATTGCGCATACCATGTTTAGGAAATCGAGATCACCCTGAAAATAAATGCACTTTGTCTTTTGCTAGAGCTTGTCATGCTATCTATTTTAGTGAATGATTATCTATACAAAGTAAATGGACTGAGACAGTAGATAACAACAAAAGGAGTGTTTGATGTTTTGGTGTAGGGTTTGTATTTTATCAGAAGCCTTTTGGTCGAATGGAAGGCAAAGAAAAACAATGACATCTAAATAAGGATTGTTATATATGAGCCATTTTATGTCTAACATTCTTTCAGTCGCACTGATGTTTAACTGTGTGTTTCAGATGCTGTATATCCTCATAATTTCAGCAGTCCTTTTCAGGTCTTTTTGCGGTCTGGGCTTGCTGTCCAATGACTATCCAGGAAGCCCTTACCCCAAAAAGCATCTGCAAGGGACCCTTACATCGAGGAAGACCCTGCATCTAAATCCCTTTTGACACATGAAGTCAATTTATATATTTTGAGTTTCTATTTGTAAGTGCACACAGCTGTAGAGTAATGTACTGGATTTGTCTGTGTGACAGTGTGTGCTTGATTTAACTTGTGATTTTTTTAAGTAAAAATGAATATTCCAGTAGTGCAAGTGTGTGAGGTTGTTTGTCTTTGTGTGTCTATATGTGGCCCTGTGATGGATTGGTGACCTGTCCAGGGTGTACCCCTGCCTTCCACCCGAGAGAGAGCTGGGATAGGCTCCAGCAGATCCCCGTGACCCTGATTCAGGAAAAAGTGGGTATAGAAAATGGATGGATGGATGGATGGATGGAATATTCCAGTATACAGATCATCAATTACAAAAAATGCCAGTTGTTAATCCAGTGATTCACATTCTGGTCATCCTTACTCAGAGTAGTGCTGCTTTCCTCACTAACTAGTTTGAACTTTTGTCCAAAATGTAATCTAATTCCCAGGATTAGTTGGTTTGTCTGAAAACTGAAAGGTTTCTCTTTCCAGAGGGGCAGATACATCTAAAAGTATCTGCAGCACGACATAATTTCTCCAGGAGGTGGCAATATTGCTCAAATTTGTTTGACTGGGGAAATTTTACTTAACGCTATGATCACAACAAATCCATGACAATGGCCAAAAGTGTGATGATGGTGTTCTTGTGCATATATGTCAAAAATAAGAACCTTACTATACTTTTTTGTGCTCTGAGTGTTTTAATGCAACTGTTTTATTCATGTTTATGCATTTGTGTGACTGTATGATCAATCTACTCTATAATACATTTAAAAGGTCAAAGTTTGAATGAGAAGCTGTTGTTTGTGTTGTTTCCACTGCAATTTTACAGCCTACACAACATTATATTAGTTTAAAAAGCTCATTATGAGCATCTGTGAACACATCCTGACTCAATAAACCACTCACACAGAAATTTGTCATTTCCTATTAATTACTCATTTCTGCAACTATTGCCATTCCCAAAGCCAATAAGTTCTATGGTATTATTCAAAACAGGTGCAAACAAAATGTTTACCACTTCTGTGCAGTGGTGATGCAATTTAGCTTCCAGTAAAACATGCACAAATAAACATACTGTTAATTCCAAAACTATTCACGAAAGCTTGTAAAAAAACTTTGTATTTGCTTGGATGGGACAACTTGGCTTTGTCTTTAGACTTAAGGACAACAAAAACAAAACCAGTCAATTTCTGATATTGTATGTAATTTCTGATATGTATTAATATAAGAATGCATGCATGTACAAAAGGGAAAAAAAAGGAAAAAGAAATTGTAGGGTTTGTAATCATTTTTAAACATGCATTAAGTAGACTAGGCAGGACTTTTGTAAAGAGGAAACAGTTGGGGAGCTCTACCTTGATACCAATACACATATGCTGATAAATCCTAACGACCCTCACCTGAGCTCACTTCTATTGTCCACCTAACGAGCCTATTCAGACCAGGTGTGAAGTCAAACCAACTCAGGAGTGTGGGTCTAACGATTCTCACCTAATTTACATAGCTCACCTAAAGAGCCTATGGGTCTAGGGGTGGAGTGAAACCCACCTGTGAGATAAATTGGAGGTTCCAGTCCAGCTTTTTCTTAGACTGAAGCCACCTAGATGGGTGGTGAAACATTACAGCCTTAAAACTGAAAGTCCAGTTGCCACGACTCAACCTTTAGATGCTGAAAAATTTTATGGTTTAAAGAGTTTTCTGTATTTAAATCAACTTTTACTCTAGAATTAAACCTCAAAGAGGATTTACTGTAAGTCAGTTTCAGTGACTTATATATATATTTATTATATATTTATTTTTATAGGCTATAGGTGTGTGAGGTCAGATGTGATCTGGGGTCTACAGGGACCAGCGCTGGTTGTAGTCTGACAACAGCAGAAAGGAAAGACACTTTGACTGATGCAGTCACTGGCACAGTCTCAATGACCAGTAGTTTCCCTGTCTCCCATCACCTGTACTGGGTCAAAGGGATTACCCATCCATCCATCATCTATACCCCCTTATTCCCATCCAGGGTCACAGGGATCTGCTGGAGCCTATCCCAGCTCTCTTTGGGTGAAAGGCAGGGGTCCACCCTGGACAGGTCACCAGTCCATCACAGGGCCACATAGAGACAAACAACCTCACACACTCACACTCACTCCTATGGGCAATTTAGAGTCACCAATCAACCTGACATACATGTTTTTGGACTGTGGGAGGAGACCAGAGTACCTGGAAAAAAACCCACACAAGCACAGGGAGAACATGCAAACTCCACACAGAAAGGCCCATGCTGGGTTTCAAGCCAGGAACCTTCTTGCTGTGAGGCAACATAGGAGCTAATCTTCAACTTCATGTGTTTTGTGGATTTTATGGGTACAGTATGATTATCTATCAAAGTGACTCAGTTCAGTTGGGTTGTTTATATCTACTCAGTCCTACAGTAGAATCAGGTCCAGATATTGTGTTCAAGTGAATATACACATGTTTCTGTGATGGCTCTGAGCTCAGATTTTGACTTTCATTATGAGCCAGTCTGCTTGCGTCATCCTGCCAAGTGTGTTTCCACATGCAGGACTGCTTTGCACTGGTGATAACTGCATTGTCTCTAATAGCACACACAATAATACAACATTTACAGTCGTCCTTTCAAACAGATTTAAATTATCTACAGTGATTGTCTTTTCTGATTATGGTTTAAGGAGTTTTCTATATTTAAATCAACTCTTACTCTAGAGTTAAACCTCAAAGAGGATTTACTGTAAGTCAGTTTCAGTGACTAGACTAAAACCTTTTATTTGACTAGACTAAAACCTTTCGTCTGACTTGCTCCAACAGGGATTATCATATGTGTGCTTCAAATGTATTATTCAACATCCACAAATTTATAAAGCCTCTTGATAATTTGCTGGTGGGAAAGATGAAAGATGAATGCTTTATTTTTTTGGAACTTGTATAACATCACAAGTCACGAGTCAGCATAAAGTCACTCAGGTGTTTAAACCCTTTTACTGTCTAAATCCCTTATAATAGGCCAGTTCTGGACCAAAACACTCGCTGATGAAAAGCTGACTATGATCTTTTCAGAACAGTTTTATGGCATTAACGTCATTCAAGTGTCAGGGGAAAAAAAATAATAATTAAAAAAAAAAACCCCAGCGTCCTGAATGGCAGCTCATGCAGGATCACAGAAGCCAAATTCCCGTCATTCCTGTGACTCATCCAAACAGGTCCTGCTGAGTGGAATTCCTGGTTTCTATGCTGCATCTGGTCTAGAAACCTGATACTGTGTAAAGCCCATTAACAGAGCTGAGCCAATATTACTACAGGGAACAGGTCAGTTATACTTTAACTGTTCAAACTCTTGTAAATTATTCTGACTCATGAACTGCTAAACTAATTACATCCCTCGTCCTAACCCTAAAGGGGCGATGCCTGCTACACACTGCAGTATCACTGTGTGAAAGTGTGTAGACTTCAGTTAAAGAGGAGCACACACTTCTTGTGACAATGTGACTCATATGGTTCCATAAGTCATGTGACACAAAGTCTTCTGAATTATTGATGATTATTGCCTTGCAGTGTCTTTCAGCTGAGGAGGTGACTTCTTGTCCTGCTGGGATGCAGTTTGACTGGTCCACTATCTTCCCTGGAACAACAAACATAAACAGAAAACTGTGGAACAAGGTGACAAAATGCAGAATTCAAATTGTGGACTAAATAAACACTTTGATGAGAACCAACTGGAGAGACACCTATCCATCTAAAATATAAAACTAAAGCATCACAGACACTTTTTTTACCTACCTGCAAGTAAAATATTCTGAATGTGTATTGTACTGTGGTGTAAAAAGGATAAGCAGCTACTACTCCTAATCTGGTCAAGACAACATTATCGTAAACTGTTTCCTGTATACTGAGACGTCATATACTGGCAAGCAAAATCCTAATCTAAAAATTGTTTTAGCGACAGGCAGCTTTTATTCATCCCAGATGTCAGTGCTGTTGCTGGCAAGAGAGCACTCAAAACCGCCAGAGACCAGCTCTGAAGAAACTTTTAACAATATTTGGAAACCATCCACCCAATTATATAATTCACTTCATTCCTTCATGTTTTCCTTTCATGAATAATATAGTATTCCCGTTGAAAATACAAGAGAGACGCTGTCACCCATTTACTTTCTTTCCGAGAAATATGTCCTTTTGTGTGTCTTCTTCCCAAAATTTTTCAGATCATATCACAGGTTTGTTTATTCTGCCCCAAGTGTGGCAATGACCATGTGTTAATCGTTTCATGAGACCTTTGTATCTTTGTGTGTGGGTCTGCTGGGCATAGTTAAGCACATGCATGAGTGACTTAACGGTATTCAAGATTTACTGTAAGTTAACCTGAGAGAAAACTGAAATTAGTATTGTGGTTCTTTTTTTTCCTTCTGAATGCAGGCCTTACTTTGACACATGCAGATTCTTGGACTCTCCGACCTCGTTTTGCTTCAGAGAAACAGAAACTGACTCCACACAGCCACTCCCCTCCTTTTCAGTGGAGCAACATCTGCTTCCAAAAATAGCCCCTCTGTGTGAAAAATACATAGATTTCAGAACATTTTCCCAAGAAGAGCACTGAATAAGTACAATATGGGATAATACAGCAAAACAACACAAATGGTACTGAAGTGTGTGCTCAACATATGGCCAAAACATCTTTAAGTACAGGATACCATGAGACAGCTGGAACTTATCACTGTACATGACATAGTATAGGAAGATCAATGCTTAGTTTTGGCAGCTCCAAATGAAACACGTTCATTTGATGTGGAGATTTCTTTAAAAACAAGGCTGAAAGAATTTAATTCTGCAGAAATATCAGCTGACAATGGATTATTATTCCACCCTGTATGGCACAAAGAATACTGGGTAGTGTGCATTCATACTGTGGACGTGTGCCAATTACATTAGGTGCACAAGTAAGTACAAATTGATAATTAGGACAGTATTGACAATTGCATTAGGGTCAAGAATTAAAACATTCAAATTTTTGTTGTAAAATTATCATCTACACGTTTAATGAACCTATTTTGGGTTAGGGTTAGGGTTAATTTCTAGAGAAAACATAACTTCTGTATGGATTATATTCAAAACGTCACAACACTACTTTGTCAAACTCAACTGGTAAACACCATCCAAGATCATTTCATTAGCAAACATTAAGGCGAGAGCCAACTAACGTCCAATCTGTATCTGCAATGCAGTGTTAGGGTGCGTAAAACTGTGTTGTTTTAAAATTAGTCGATACCTTTTTAGCTTGTGACTAAAAACACAGTGTAAAACACTGCAAACATCAAATATTACAGTGTGTGTACATTATGTGGAAGTAGATGTGGCTGCTAGTCCCCACAAATGTAATAATTTTTTCAACTTATTCAACTCTTGCATACAAACACATACAAAACGCAGTATCTGATATGCAGTCACACACAGCCATCTGCGCAGTGAAGCAATTTGAGTTGATGAAGCTCAAATGAGGATTATTAATATATAACAATAAACTGTGACATGTGTGACATATCTGATATGTCATATCTAATGTAAGTGATCCTTGTGCCTGATGATATGTTTCAATGACTGTTTAATGATTGGCTGGTGAGTCAAGCTGCAACAGCTTTTTGCAATCACATAATTCAAATCTGTAATAAATCAGGTTTTTAAGGTTTACACAGGGAAATGGGGGTGTTGTTAAATTAGCTAGGATAACATGCAGTGCTTTCCTAACCTTTTATTACTGCTGAAATACCAAAACACCCTGCTGCTCCAGTGAACTTGTTCAGGCCACTGTGAGCCTAAGAAACATGTGTAACTCTTTTTCCAAGTGTTTCCAAACTATTAAAAAAGTCTTTATCAGCTGAAACCACAAACATTTCCTAATTCAGATCAAACACTTTGTTTACATTTTTGCCCTATAACTCAAATGCATTTGCAGGATATTTACCAAAAATACACAGCATATTCAGCTCCCCTCCCATCTCCTGCAGGGCCACAAGGGGATTCAGAGGTATGAGATGGGGGAGAGGTAATTGAGTGGGTGGATGAGGGGGAAAATGGGGGTCAGAGTGAGGTGAGTAAGAGATGAGTCAACATCCCTCCACTATAAGATACCCTGATGGAGCCTAACAGTGGCACACACGCAGACACCAGCCAAGGTAAGGTCAACTCTCTTCTGTCTCTGCCTCACTCAGGCACTCTCCATCTAAAAAGTTGACAGGTTTCTGGGGATGTTTAAAGGGAGGGTGTATTTGTTTTGTTGGACAAAGTTTGAGGGAGATGATTTTGGTTATTGATCGTGTGTCATGTAGCTCCAGCTGAGGTATTTTTTTGCAAGCATGTGCTTCTGTCTATTCCTCGCGGCTTGCAATAGAGAAAACTGGACTAGAGAATAATAGTGTTAGCCAATGTCAGTGATCTTTGTACCAGTTACACCAACAGAGATTCACAGGTGTCTCTATCACAAACATTTGCTGTCATAATCAAACATGTTGAGTAAATCACTGGAAGGAAGGATGAGCATATGTATAAACTGATGGCAAGCTGACATGAACTCACGCCTACTGACACAATAGTGACACAGCATGTGAAAGATGGAGAGCTACAAACATTAAAAGAACAACCTGCATCATCACTGATCATGTTTGATTTCATGCTTCCCTCAGGAATATCAGTGCTATTCTGTATTCTGCGCATCCCAGCAAACACGACAAACATGGACTACAGCCTAGCACTCCTGTTTTCTCTGCTGCAAGTTTTAAGTATTGCTACCGCTGCTCCTCTGCCTGTGGAAGTGGTGAAGATGAAATCAAAAGTCAAATGGATGGCTGAACAGCTGGTGGTTAGGTTGGACAAGGACTTCCAGGTAATGTTCTGTATGTAGTTAAACAATCTGAGGGGTTTACTTAATTTGTAGTGTTTAGTGTTTTTGACTTAATCACTTACAATCTGTGTCTGTGTCCACGGCCATAAGACTCCATAATTCCTCAATATAAACAATAATGCACACACACACACACACAAACCCCCCCAAATAAATAATTAGTTAATTACTTTATTAATTACTTTATGAATTACTATTAATCAATATAATTTAAATAATTTCAAATTCAATAACTGCTGTAACAACTGAATTTCCCCTTGGGGATTAATAAAGTACTTCTTCTTCTTCTTCTTCTTCTTACAACACTCGTCTTGTGTTGTAGGTCCCTGCTGGCCTGACACTCAGCCCACCTGCTGATGATCTGGATGGACCATCCTCCATAGTTACAGTCTTGGAGGGTTACAACAGCCTGATCTCAGACACTCTTAATGGAGTCTCCCAGGTCAAGTTTGACATCTCTTCGCTGACAGGTTACCTCAGCCAGTGGAGGCAGGGGCACTGCAGCGAGCAGCGGCCAAAGCCTTCGGTGCCAGGGCCGCTGCAGGAGTTACAGAGTCGAAAAGAGTTCATTCACACGGTGAGCATTGAGGCACTCATGAGAGTGAAAGAGTTCCTCAATCTGCTGCTGAAAAATCTGGATCATCTTGAGACTTGTTGAAAGATGGACACTGGAACCAGTATTTGTAAGTTGTTGGCCTTATTGTTGGAGAAAATATGTCAAGTCTGCATCAGTGATGTCTGACCCAACCCCTCCATACTGCCCATGGTAATTTTGCTCAATTTGCTTTAGGGGTAATTTTATTCTTGAACATGCATTTATTTATATACATATGTATTTATTTGTCTACTGTATTAAGAAAATATGTATTTTGAAACAAACCATGTCCTTTCATCAGCGAGTTTGCAGAAAGTGTCGTTACCACAGGATTGTTTATATGCTGATGTACAGTATGCTTTGCACACAAGGATAAGATAATCGTAGGAGTTTATTATGACCAGTGTTGTGTCAACAAGGAGCTACGGATCTACACTTTCAATTCAGTCATAAAGCTGAATCAGCAGTCGTCTGCAGTCAGAGGAAACATTGTGAGGAATAGTGATGTCATCTCTGGAAATTCCTGAAAACCAGGTGGAAACTTGCCAAGAATAACAACAGTGTTGGTATGAGAACTACAAGAACAGGAAAGGTAAAGGGCAACTTTAATTTCAGTGCAATATTATCAGCTCTTCCAAAATGGTTATTTATATCTGTAGACATTTTGTATTTTTTGCACAAGTGACTATTTTTATAACTATTGGATTTAAACTATAAATAAATATTTATCAAAGTTATTGTGTCTGAAGGTTTGTCAGGATTATGCAAAGAGTGAAAAATGAGAAAGACCAGAATGAAGTGAAAAAGGCACGTAGACCAGGTTAATATATAATGTCATTTGTGGTTGTTCATCTCTTGCTCCACTTGTATATTCAGGGTTCATGAGTGGGAAATGTTTATCCAGAGCATCAGCTTATGATTAACTCCTGCTAAAAACAAGCTTTAAAAAAAAAAAGTGGCTGTGATAGCAGCTGTTTTAATGAACTGACATATCCATGAATCCAGCAACAAATATGGTTTACTAAAAACACAAATCAGGTATTTTAATATATTTTCATGAAGAGACACAAAGACAAACTATAAGTCCCATAATTCAGTTTGTTTAAGTGATAAAAACACAAACATGAGGATGGACAACAGAAATGCAAAGGTAGGATAGTGAAGATATGTGGCAGTACAGATTAAAACACACTTATCACGTACTGTACATGTTACAACAAAACAGATTTATGAAAACCACCGTATTTAAAACCTCAAACACACACATACACAATTAATTATCAAACCATTTGCTTTTTTTGATACTGGCATTCTTGCCACTGTTATCCAGAAGTTTCTTCTTGTACTGCTCCACCAGGCTGTCAAAACGGTCCCCATCCCTGCTCTTGAAATTCTTCTTTGCTCCTTTAACCTTCTGAAGAAAATTTAAAAAATCAAATTACGAGGCGTAACAGGACAATTCTGAACATGCAGCAAAGCAGCACTTATTATCTGACCTAAATAGTGTTGTACATTATGATCTGTGGTGTACAGCATCATTTTCAAAACTGACCATGTAACGTAGTTTGCACTGATGGTGTGTACACTGTCAGTGTGTTTGGCATAAGAAGTTAACCTGTTAGAAATCATGTGTACAGCACAATCATCCCTGTCAAATACTTTAACTTCTATTACTTCCAACTTGGTTAATGCAATGTTCAATGTCACTGCTGCCTTTCAGATGAACCTTGTCCTTAACAGTGTCTGGTAATTAACTACAGTCTCACTTTGTGGTGTCAAAACATTAAATTTCACAGTGAATAAACTGCAGAGAAACATGGCAGTGCTGTCTTCAGGGAACCTGATGTTTTCCTGCAGTTATTTGTGATTATGGTGATACATGTTTATTCAACATATACAACGTATATAAGACCACAACAGAATATGTATGAACCTGGTTTCTGGGCTGTGTGGGCTTTTCTATCTGTCGTCTTTGACGCTCTCTTCTTCTGGCTCCAGGTCTTGATTTCTTGGCTGGTGGAGTCTGCTGCTTTCCTTTATCGCGCATTCTGCAAAGTCCACAATCTGTCATTTAGCCCACTGGTCCCTCACAGTCAGTATTTTGAGTGAAACAGACCTATCTGACTACTAGTCAAACAATTCCAGCAAAAAGAATGCAAGAGGTTTTAGAACTCACATGAGTCATATGACAGCAACACTTTCCTTGTATAATGTCAAAACAAGCAAGATGCAAAGTTCTACTGCTGATACAGCTATATTATATTTTTCTTCTTGGTACTGCAATTTATACTTGTGTTGACAGATGAGCAGATTTGTCTAATGTTGCTCAACAAAAGCTCTGACAAAACCACACCTGATCTTAGGTCCCCGATGTGAAGGCAAAGGAAGAACCTTCTTTCTTTTCTTTCCATTCTCCAAATCAATGTGCTCAACCTCAGGGTTGGTCTGGAAGCCCGAACAGTGTCTGTCATTCTTCCGGCCCTGTGAAGTAGCTAAACAATAGAGAAAAGTGGACAATGAGGAATAAAAAAAAAAAAAAAAAAAAAAAAAAAAGAAAATGTCATTTGTCACAGCAAAAATAAAGAGTTACAGTTAGTCACAGGGTTCAGTAGCTGCATAATTTCCTCAATCAAATAAAAATGATTTCATACCCTTCTCCTTTCTTGTTGGCTCTGATGTGGACTGTGGTTTACATCCACCACTTCTAGATCGTTTTACATCTCGATGTGTCTGTGGATCTCTGTTTTGGAAAAGCTGTAAATATCCACAAAGGTTACTGTTCATGTGGGGGAAAACATTTCTCAGTTTGAACAGGCTGCAGCGGGTAACTGTAACTATTACACAACTGATTCAAACACACCTTGTTTTTTTGTTGGCGCATTTCTTTTATTTTGAGTTTCCTTGAATCCTCCAGGGAAAACTCAACAATAGGTCTCTGCAGGATAACACAAATACACAGATGCTTCATTAACACAAGATTAATATTGAACGAGGAAAAGAAACCTGTTAATATATGTTATATAATCCAGCGTGAATGAGGATAACCATGTAAAAAAGCAAAATGTTAGGTCTAAAAATCTTAAAGGAAATGCAGTGGCAACAAAGCTAAAACAAAGCTACTCTTAAACACCCTGAGAATATTTTCAGCGCTCGAGTTCACCATCGCAAAATGTACCTTGTGTGGGCCAAAGATGTCTGGGTTGTTGTTGAGGTAACGAAGTGTGCTGAGAGCATGTTCGTGGTCCTGGAACTGAACAAAGCCGTAACCTAAGGACTGTCCCATCACCTGACCCTTCTGTGGCTTTCTGTCGTACATCACCCGACACTAAATGGAGAAACAGAAGGTGTAAACAGAATTAGCATTAACAAGAATGACAACACCACCACCTACTGGACACACAGAGCCAATTCTCTGGCAGCCCAACACAGAAAAAAAAAGAATCTTTTACTAAAATGATCATTTCTTCAACACTGCTATATTCAATGACATGTCTACCAGTAGGTCCTCACTTCTGTGATCCAGACTCCCTTGTTTCCCTTTACGGCTTGAAGACAGAGAGCTTTGAGTTTCTTATTGTCCACTGACTTGGGAAGGTTATGGACACACAGCCGGATTTTAGACACAAACACATTCACGTCGCGAAGCTTGGCCCTCTTAATTTCTTCAAACTAAAGGAAACAGTCAACATCAAAGATATGAGACAACAATGGGCTAATTTCAGAGATGGGAAGTGTAATGAAAAGCATTTTTTTCAGACAAAAAGGTCTAAAACATAGATGAAAAACTAACTCACTCTGGTTCTCTTGATCATGTCTGCTTCAGGCACACCCTCTGCAGCTTTGGTTCCAGCACGGATCACTGGCCATTAAAATCAGGATAACATGCAGCAGAAGACCAGACGTAGAAACAGTATGGTAACAACTTAAGTTACTCAAATAGTTTCACAGGGATCTTACAGTTATGGCTTTTTTTTTTAAAGTGGCTGTTAACGCAGTATTAGATTCATTCAGGATGTTTTATTACTGAAGTAGGAATGGGTTTACTCACATCCCTCTCTGGCCAGGTACAGGTTCCTGGTGCCTGTTTCCACTTTCACCTTGTTAACTTTGAGCTTGGCAGCGTCCTCCCTGCTCACTGCTGCCACGATCAACAGCTTCCTGCCATCTACACGGATGCCACCATTCTGCATCAAGTAACCCAATGTTAGAACAAAGCAGCAAAATCAGCTCATTGCACAAAAAAGGACAACACCTGTAGTCATGCAAAAAAAGATACAGTGATTATTCAGAATTTGAGATGGCATATTACCTCTGCCTTGTCCTGTGCTGCAGCTATGCATCTGTCTGCAGCCTCTATTGTCTTAAACTGAGCAAATGCACAACCTGCCAAAACGAAAACCTCAAAGTTAGCTAGTCAGCCCTTTTTCTAAAACAACAGATAGAAAAGTGTTACAAGTGCTGCTGTCTGACCTTTTGAATGTTCTGTGTCTGGGTGGAGAACAATCTTTACATAGTTTAGCTCTCCATACTGTAGGAGAACTTCTTCAAGACCCTCTTCCTCTGTGTCAAAGGACAAATTCCTAAAGCACCAGCAATAAGATGAAAAGAGATGGTGAAAACATAATAAATGAGTAACTGGAGATACAGGGTAAAATAACATAAGCAAAAGCAGATTTAAGATTAAGCTATGAGAAAAAACAACCTGATGAAAATTGTTTTGCCTTCATTCACGTCTGAAGGGAGAAGTTTCTTTGAGGTTTTCTTTGGAGCTACAACAAAAAGCAGCAGACAAACAGTGTCGGACAAAGTTTATATGAAAGAAAATGTTTACATTTCATGGCAAAAAATACAAGGAGAATTTTTACTTGTAGATTGACTTGCCTTCTTCCTCATCCTCCTCATCATCCTGGCTTTCATCTTGCTCATCATTGGAGTCAAGGCTACTCTTATCATCATTATCATTATCATTATCATCACCATCATCATTATCAGCTACTTCTTCTTCAGCATCCTCCTCTTGTTCCTCACTATCTGCTTCATCATCCGACTGGGATTCTTCCACCTGCTGCACAGCTGCTTTCGAAGTAACTCTGAGGAAAGACATGGACCAATATGGTTCATTTCTATCAAAGACTGGTGGTGTTTGAACAGAAATATACAGATTTGAGGTGCACACTTTTTTTCCGCTGGCGTTGTTTGTTTCTTTTCTTCATTCTTGTGTTCGGTGTCACTTTCTGTGTCTGACTGTTCTAAAGTTTCCTCCATTACGTTTTTATTTCCTATAAGATAAACAAAATAGTTTGATTTTTCTGTAGACATAGCCTTCAAGTAGCAATATGAGACAGAATGTATTTTCTTATCATCTGTATAAATCAAAAGGAAAATTTGTTAAGACTACGAACTCTGATGATTACCTGTACTTGAATGCTGTGTGGCAATAAACCTGTCCTTAGGTACAGCCCAGTCAACTGCCACCTGCCGACCTGTAAATGAAACAGTGCAGTCACATTATTCTAGGCAAATAAAAGTTTGTGTCTCAAAGCGAGTTATGTGAGAAGCACATCAGCAATGCAAAAGTCTTAGTCACTCACCTTTAATCTCCTTCATGTTCATAGCTTTAAGCGCCACTGCTGCCTGACTCACATTTTTAAACCCGACAAAAGCAAATCCTCGCTTCTTCCCATCTGTACAAAAAAACAGACAAAATAAATATAGGAATGATGCGACCAAACAGCTGACACAACAGTTACAGTGCACATGAAACATAGTTGAACATTCAGTCATAATTATTTCTGTTGTTACCTGGTTTCAGGGCAATTTTGGCCTCAAGAACTGTTCCAAACTTGTCGAATACTTGCTTCAGATCATCTTCTGAGCACTGCAACATGAAGCCCAGATCACATTACAGGTGAGTGTAGCATTTTCTCAGGAAACATTCTCTCAATTCAATTTTATTTGTATAGTGCCAAATCACAACACAAATCATCTCAAGGCACTTTACAAAAACTAAAAACCCAACAAATCCCTTATGAGCAAGCCCTTGGCGACAGTGGAGAGGAAAAACTCCCTTTAACGGAAGAAAAAACCTCCAGCAGAACCGGGCTCAGTTTGGGCGGCCATCTGCCTCGACCGGTTGGGGTGAGTGGATAGAGCAGAGAGAAAAGAACAGCAACAATAAACAACAAATAGACACTGCAGGTTGGTGGGGCCAGTAACTGCACATCAGCGATATACAGCTCCAGGACCAGGGACACCTGCAGAAGGTACAGAGAGAACAGAGAGAGAGAGAGGGAGGGAGAGAGCACAAACTAGGGGAGAGAGAGAGCACAAGGTTAGTGACATTCAATGGTGGAATATACATGTGAGAGGGGAGGAGAGAAGAGAGGGGAAGGCAACCAACAACCGAACACAGTGAACAACCTCCGGTGCAATATCAGTCCAAGTGCAATAACTGTGGATCTCTTTCTTCTTTCGGCTGCTCCCATTGGGGGTCGCCACAGTGGAGCAATTGATCAGCATGATTGATTAGGCATAAGCTTTACACCAAAAACTAACCAGCTTCTGAGATCTGATGGGATTGAGAACTGGCAGGACGGTGGGGCCGCCAGGTGCAATAACTGTGAGCATCAACTGAAAATATTGTAAATATACAAAAACCACTCAGAAGCTCTTCCACACTCTGGACTCGACCTACTTCTAATTCTATTTCTGTTCCTATTCTATTTCTCTCCTACTGGTATTTAATATTGTACATATGTTGTGAACTGTTGTAACAAACACACTGACAGCCACCATACCAGAGACAACATACTTCGCAATAAATCAGCTTGTGATTCTGAAACAGCTGTGAAATTCAGAGGATGTTGCATTTCATAGCTCCGAAGTACTGCACCTTAAAACTGAGGTTCCTTATGATGAGTCTCGCTTTCAGTAGCTTTTTCTTGAAGCCTTTGGGCTGCTGCTCCTTTTCCTTTGGGGCTGCAGCTTGTTCTTCTGCTGCTAAAAAAAGGACATGAGCAAAGTTACCAAGCAATATGAGATCTGTCCCATGTGCTGTTTTTGTGACATTACCTATTTTCCTTTTCTCTTTGAGTTTCTTCTTTGCCACCGACAGAGAAATCCTCTTCCCATCGTATTCTGTGATTTCTTTCAAGGCTCGCTGAGCATCTTCCTCCATGGAGTATGTGACATAGCCAAACCCCCGACACCTTTCGATGCCTGGTGGACAGGTAAGACCTTACTAATACCGTATTTCCTGGACTATAAGTCGCACCTGAATATTTGTCGCATTTAGCAAAAACATCCTTAATGAACAGAAAAACAGACATAGTCACTTCTGTGTATAAGTCGCACTACAAGCTAAAGCACTAAGACAGTCGCGACTTACAGTCCGGTAAATAATGTCTTACAGGATAAAATATTAGTCTATACGAGCCTGTAGTGCCAACAAATGACAGCAGATACATCACCTTTGTCCCGCACCACGAAGCACTGCTTTACTGGGCCGATTTCACAGAATATTTCCTCAAGTCGCTCATTTGACGCTGAAGCTGGAAGAGAACCGACGAATATGGTGTGCGCTGGCATGATGGCTGCTTTTCTATCAAAATCCAACTATTAATATCTCTCAATATTTGAACAAATGGACACATGCGACATTAGTTTAGCTTCAGCTCGCAGGTCGCATGTTTACGTATGTTGGCAGACATTTTTGGAAGTTAACGGAAGTTGTCGAGTCGCATTTGGCAGCAGGAGCATCGCGCCCCCTCCCGCCCGGGAGGGAGAGGAGCCAGCTTCATTTACAAATCACATCAACACCAACGAAACCCACAACATTTAAATATTTAAAATTATTTACAAACACTGAAGTGTCGTAAAAGCAATGAAAATATTAATATTCAGTATTAAAATAAATGATGAACTGAAAATATGTGTGGACTGCTTATTTGAGTTTGAATCTACTGCGACTACTACAACCAATAACATTATTATAAAAGGTTTTTAAATGGATTTTTCTCCTGTTGATAGTAATTGGAGCACTGTGATAAACTCTGACACCTACTTGTACTGAACAAAATGACCATTTTCTACCATTATTACAAAGATAGAAACTGGACTGAACTGTGTGTCTTTATCTAACCTGTGAATGTGCAATGCCATGATGGCAGTGAATGTGGGCATTGTGTAATATTGTTTGTGTGTGGGTGAAGTGAGTGTGTATGTGGTGGTAGAATATTCTACTCTCTTTTATTCATATATATATATATATATATATATATATATATATATATATACAGTATATATTACTCTTTTCATCCAGGATGCACATCAAATTTCATTGTACTTTGGGCAATGACAATAAATAGATTTGGGGCATACATAGGCACTTTAACAGAGAACAGTTTTTTAAAATATTGTATAAATTTATCTTGAGAAACAACATAAAGCCCAAGATAATATGCTTTTGCATTAATTTTCAAACCACACACACAGTAAGAGAATATATTAACAAACAAGCCAAAGCAATATAACTGAATTTATCATGCAGTATTTGTTTAGGTTAAATCATAGAGTTGTACATTATAGGTACTGTTACATATTAAATAGCCACCTTCAGCAGACATTTAATTAAAGTGTAACACATTAAAACAATCATTACATGCAAGCTAAACTCCTGGCTGTACTATTTCCAAGTCTTTACTAGTTGCTTTGTGTAAGTACTGTTTATACAACTTTACCACAGAGGCTCATTATGGGAAGTTGACTACAACAGTGTAACAGACAAAGACAGACTCAATTTTAACAGACTTGAAGATAGATAAAATATTAGTTTGAGTACATTAAATCTCCTTTCTGATAAAGTCAGGTCAATAAATTTCAAGTACTGAACTGAAACAAGTGCCTTACACCTGTTTTTAGGAGCACCTGTGTTTGCACCCCAAGAAAAAAAACAGCACAGTGAATTTAGATATACAAAGTGAAGAGATTTTGACCAATAGAGTGTTTTTTGTTTTTGTCAGTGGGTGCCTGTGTCCCTGAGCTCAGAGGCTGACTTTCAAGCTTACAACCAACTCCAATTTTATTTTCTGTCAAATCGTGGAGTCACACAAGTCAGAAAATCGTTTTACTGAAATTTACTAAAAATGAAATATTTTTAACTGAAACAAATGTTTGCAAGCCTTAGTTTTGAATAAATTCTCAAGTTACATTTTTGTACACTCTTTAATGTAAGGCACACCTGTGACAAAGTCAAAGTTGATATTACTTTAAGTAGTAAACTATCTCACATCTTGGACTTCAGTTGTGTGAGGTGGAGTGAGTGAAGGAATGTGTCTAGGGTGGTCAGATACTCTTGTGGGTGCCTCTTCAGGTGACCTGCATGTGTTGAATCTTTCCACTTTTTTGTAGCGACATCAATACCATGATTTCGCCAGTAATCGATCAGTTCCTCCACAGTTTGGTAGTTGCTCATTACGTCATTTTCGCAAAAGAAGAACAATGCAGGTGCGGTGATGGGAGTGTTCCAAAACACATCTATGCTTGTATTAAAGTGGTCCACTGTTTGCTTTTTGAACATCCCGAAGTACAGCATGCTAACTTGTTTTACCAGTGTCTCCCAGCGAGGAAACATGGTCTTACTCAGACCTGGATAGAAAAAACAAAACTACATTTCATTATTTTGCAATGAAAAATTACTGACTCTTATTCATATATGTATGAATATACAATTTTGTATGCAGTGTCTGTGATGATGCATAATTGATACTGACATGAAGGTGATAAAGTCCTGTTAATACGGAACTAACCTATGGACATCGTCTCCACAGTGCCCACCACCAAGCTATCATACACTTGGCCTTTGATTCTCTTTGTAAGAGACTGATATGCCTGTGTGTCCTGGGACACATGTACCATCAGCTGAGCAAATGTATAGCCACCAATAGAGAAAGCATGGACAAGCAGTGGGCGGGACACAAAACGTTCACTCTGAAGCAAATCCAGCAACTTCTTCCCACGATCCAGACCCCACTGAGGCCAAAGGAACTCTAACACCTTGTGTGAAACAAACAGAAAATTGAAGCCTCTGAAAATCCCTTTGACTTTGAGCAGTTTGTGGAGATTAGTTTCTCAACAAAACAAAACAAAAACAGCTTAACTCTAACATAGTTAGAAATGTTGATAGATGTTACATTGATGTTTAAAATATATGTCTGGCAGCACCTAAAGAAAAAATCAAAACGGATAAGAAAAGAAGAAGAAAAGAAACTGCTTTAATTTTAAATGGCTGACTGAAACTTCAGTGTAACCCAGTGAGCGTATCGTTGTTAATGTCCACAGTGATTTGGTGACAAACTAATATCCAGTCAGGATTTTGATGTTGCCCTTATGGTTTGCTGAAGAATGTTAGATTAAGAGATTGTTAAATGTGTAATAAATTTAAAAGTGTAGAGTTTTATAACAACAAAAAATAGGATTCCAGCACCATTTCATACATTTAAAAAAGTGAAGTCTTGCTCTTTCACTTCTGCTGTGTTTTTATGATAAATGTGCATTAATGTCAGACATTACATTGCTGCATTAAAATGGTTGCTCTGCTCATTTTTTACTCATTGCCATGATGAATCATATCAGCTCGATTGATGAGCGATTCTTAAAGTCATCATACATGTGTCACTGAGAATGAATCAATTTAGACTTAATTCAAAAAACTCTTATCAAAGCTTTTCTCAAGATGTTTAAATCGCAACAACTTAGGTTCTTCAATCATGAGTTCTTTGTCATTATTGAATCTTCATATCTTCCTTATAGGAGACTGGTTGAGAAACTCACCAGTTGCAGTAGTGCAAACATATTCTGAATTGCAAGAGTTGTAATGATAATGAACTAAGCATGACTTTTTCATGACTTCATCATGTTTGTTCCTGTACCTTTACCTTCAGGTAAAGTGGTGACCTGCTGCCATGCCACTTGTGAAAATAACTTTGTTGTCATGATAATTCATGTATCCTTGCAGAAAAGTGTTACCATTGCCTTTTCTAGTTTACCTTTGCACCATTGACCGTGGAGCCAAATGTGTACCTGTACATCTCAGATCAGAGGTCAGTTCATACTGATAAAGGTGAGCATAGACAAATTAAAATCTCATTAACAAGAAGGAATAACAATAACAAATATTAAGGCAGGTAATGTAAATGTATGAAGTTGAAGAGATGTTCAAAACACCATGTTCTTGCTAAACTCTTGCTACATTTCTGAGGTTATTGTTTAGTTCTTGACCTTGTTTAGATAATCAACCCTGGTAATTGCACTTTGATCGCAGGCAAAGCATAAGACAAAAAGACATGATGCTTTTATTTTCACACAGCAGTTCTTTGTAGTCAGTATTACCAATCAGTGACTATGTTCATGATCAGTGTTAAATTTCGTGATCATCGCTTTACCTGTGCCTTACCTCACTCTCCACTACGAGCACGTCAAAGCCGGTGCGAAAGTAAATATCACAGTACTTGGCCACAGCCTGGGGACGCGAACCCAACCACGGTAACATCAGCATCACAGGACTGTCGTCTGGACTCCCCGGGGCCGCTTCGTTTCTGTAGAAAGTGACATTCTTACTGAGGCGGTGGGCAATAATACCCCTGCTCAGGGCGAATCTGGCCAACATGGCAGCGCGTCTGTGCGAAAACAGATAAAGAACAAACGGTCTGATGGAGAAAAACACAAAACATCAAATACACAAACAACAACCACAATCAGACCTTGATGCTGGGGAGTAACGTTAGTCAGCTAACCCTACAAATTAGCGCTAACCCGGCTGATGCTATGTGTTAAAAAACTTCCAACTTTTATTCAGGTCCAGTAACAAAGATAAAAACACGATCACAACGATTCAAGGAGACTTTTACTAAAAAGACAACACAGTGCCGGTCACCGGCGTCTCTACAGCTTAGACAGGTAACGTTATTGCACTGAACCCAACATTAGTCAGACTCGAAATGATAATTTTCAGATTCATTCAACGTCATATAACGTCAACAAGAGCTAAATTTACGTATTGTAGAGATTCAGTATTTTAAGAAAGTTTCAAACTGTTGTAGTTTATAAAGCTAGAGGTGCAGTAGTAAAGTATTAAAGTTGGCTAACTTAACGTTAACTGTCCGTGATACTATTTAGCTTTAGCAAAAAGCCCTTTGCTTTCTATCCGTTAGTTACTAATCTGTTTTTGCCAGTTAAGAGACTGAGGCTCCTCCGTTCACCTGCAGCTGTCTTAAGTTAAACGTACCTCTTCCCTCACTACTACTACTACTACTAATGCTAATGCTAATACTACTAATGCTATAGGGTTAAATGGAGGCAGATGATTCGCTATGGCGACCCCTGAAGGGAGCAGCCGAAAGGAAAAGAAGACTACTATTACTAATACTAACAGTAATGCTAATGCTACTTCTTCTTCTTCTCCTGGGTTTTCTCAGTGGTTGGCATATTACCGCCCCCTAACGGCTGAAATATTTAGTTGCGGTAGACAAAAGGGTGACTGTGTGTGCGCATGGATTAACTGGGCTGGTGAATATGAAGAAGCCACAGCTGTCGACTGAGTCCTGTAATATTTTAAGGTTTTGAGAATAATTTTCAAAGTCAAAAGTGAAAGTCTATTTATTGTCAATTCTGCTACATGCAGAGCACATACAGAGAATCGAAATATCAATACACTGAGACCCTTTGTGCATACAGACAAACTCTAAACACTAAATAGTGCAATGTAAATATACAAATAAGGGAATGCAAAATAAACTTAGACAAGATAAAGTAAAAGATAAACAAATAAACAAGTACAAACAGTATTACAAATTTGGCATGTCCCACAGATTTGAACTTCTAAATAGACCTTTTAGAATTTCCCACCAGCTCTTCTCCTTGTACCACTTCACTTACATATTTTTTTTCTATCACTCTCTCTAACACTCTCTCCTGAATATTTTGTCTACCACATGTACCAGGGGGGTGCAGCTTTAGTCCTGGGGGCCACTGCCCCAACTATCCCTGCTTACCCCATATCTGACTTCAAATGTGTCCAACCAATCAGCAGCTGGAATTACCTGCATGATATGATAACAGGGCAACACGGTGGATTGGTGGTTAGCACTGCTGCCTCACAGCAAGAAGGTTCCTGGTTTGAAACCCAGCAGGGGCCTTTCTGTGTGGAGTTTGCATGTTCTCCCTGTGCTTGCGTGGGTTTTCTCCAGGTACTCTGGTTTCCTCCCACAGTCCAAAAACATGTTCTACTTCATCCCGGATGACCGCCAGAGGCGGTGCTTGAAGCACTGGATGATCATCCTTGCGCATGCGCAGGCCGAGTATTAATAAAAACAAAGTCACCTGTGACCTGCTGGTGACGCCCCGATGACCTGGTGAATCTATAAGATCACGTGACACCGGAGGCTCAGTCCCTTTTGTTCTTCTCGCACGCAGGTTTGCTGAGTGTATATGTGGTCATCATTACATGCCACTACTTACTTGCATTTGCTTGTCGCTGGTAGCCTCGTGACTGTATTACAGTCGGAGCTGCGGGTGCATCTCGCCCTCCAGGGGCTGCGCAAGCAAAATTAATATTACAATATACCCGGAGCAGGTAAGTAATTTTCTGTTGTATTTATATATTGGCCGTAGCGTGTACTGCTCTGCCAATTATATTGAATTGAGTGTTTTTCCCAGTTGGTGACGGTCGTTTTCATCCCCTCTCCCAAACTGTGGTTTTGTGTTGCTTTGTGTAGCCGTGTACAGCTTGCCTAAGTTAGTTATGTGCATTGCCAGGTTCGGCATTGTTTAGCTATGATATCGGAAGTGACGTTTTACTGTTTGCCTTGATTTAACCTTATAATTATTATTACCGATTGTTTCCGAATCATCAGTGGCGTTTTTCGACTCGACATGATTTCGGAAGCGCGGAGTAGTGTTGCAGGCTGGCCTCGTTGATCGTCAGCCGCATTTTTTGAGTCGACTGGCGCTTCCTGCTCGACCCGACTCTCTGAAACGGTGTTTCCTTAACTCACTCCACCGTCTGTTCTAACTAAGCGAACGAGGACAGAGAGCTCCGGAAAATTGTCTGCTCGGGTGGACCATCTTACTACGGAGTTGGCTCAGATGAGAACCCTACTCCAGAATATTCAGTTGGACCACTGTCTGTGAAGAAGACGCCATCTCATTGGCGGCATCTGATGCATATTTTCATGAAGGTCCAATAGCTATGAGCTCTAGGACTTCAGAATCGGGCTCCCCTGCCTCTACCAGTTCTCAGGGTGGCGGGCATGAATCTGCGGCTTCGGCCATAAGTACGGCTCTTGCCCGCTTGCAGCTGGACATTCCACAGGCACAATCAGCTACTTCCAGTGCCTTCTTTAGGTGGCAGGATGCCATGTCATGCTTTGCTGTTCCCCCTTCGGAGGAATATGTGGACTACATGCCTGTTGGACAGACACTAAGGCATTTTCACGACCTACATCGGATGGACGGACTTTGGCGTCAATGCAGGACACTCCAAAATTTGGATTGGGCCATATGCCGGCAGTTGAACCGGCTATAGCCTCTCTGATTGTGGCCCCAGATGAGGCTCTGAGGACTAATGCCAGGTGCCCACAACCGCAATGTCGTATTACAGATGACCTGCTATGCAAGGCATATGATGCGGGGGCACGTATGGGTCATATTGGGAATTCCCTTTCCCATTTGCTTTTGGGTCTCTCAGCCTCACTGGAGACGTCTCCAGTCGATGCGCCGACGCATAGTTTGGTCGACGCTTCCCTGCAGGCCTTTGCGTTTATGTCCAGGGAGCTTGGACGTCTACTCCCCACGCTGATGCAGGCTCGACGTCAGGTATGGCTGGCATAGTCACCCCTGACGGAGGCTTGCAGAAAGACCCTGAGGAGCGTTCCCGTAGTCCCAGGGGAACTTTTTGGTGCTGCTGCGCTCGAGACTCTGGAGCATACAGCCCAGGCTACACGGACAAGACAACAGCTGGCTGGTCTTTACAGGCAGACCCCTCTGCATACTGGCAATGGTGTGGTCATGACTACTCACCGGGGATACTCCATTCAGGGTGACTCCTTTGTGGAACCTCAGCGACCGGTGGTCAGACCAGCCCATAACCAACAAAACCAGGTCCGGGCTCCGACCTCGCGTCTTCCTCAGGCAGTACCACCTGCTCAGCATCCCCCCAGGCCCTCCAAGGGCCAGCGGGCCCGGAACTGATACGGCCGGGCCGGTAGTCGGATATTTTACCCCGGAACAACTCAGTTACTGGACCATTCACACCCCAGACGCCTGGGTGCTGTCCACCTTGTCTCAGGGATACCACTTACAATTCCGACGCCGGCCCCCCATTTCTGGCCAGGTCAGGATGACTATCATCCACGATCTGGCAAAGGCTTGGGCACTGAGTCGAGAAATCTCTACCCTGCTGGCCAAGGGTGCTATCGTGCCTGTGGACCCCCTGACAGATCCAGGGGGCTTCTATTCAATATATTTTTTTGTACCAAAGAAGACAGGCGATCTATGCCCAATTTTAGACCTGAGAGGTCTGAATCTGTTTTTAAAGGTGATTTCTTTCCACATGTTGAGCACCAAGGAGGTGCTGCAGGCAATTTCCCCAGGCGATTGGTTCACTTCCATTGACCTGAGATGCCTACTTTTATGTGCTAATTGCACCTCGTCATTGGCAGTTCCTCTGTTTTGCCTTTCAGGGGAGGCACTTCCAATTCAGGGTTCTTCTGTTCGGACTGTCTCTGTCCCCCAGGGTTTTCACCAGGTGTGTGGCAGCGGCCCTGTCTCCCCTGCAGGCACAAGGCTTAAAAATTCTCCCTTACCTGGACGACTGGCTGATTTGTGCACCAACCCGCGATCAGGCCCTTCGGGACACACAGACGGTGCTAGAACATATAGGCTGTTTAGGCCTACAGGTGAACCTCGACAAGAGCAACCTGACTCCCTCTCAGGAAGCGACCTTTATCGGAATCACTCTGAACACTGTCACTATGGCCGCTTGCCCCTCACCACATCGCGTCAGCAATATTCTGGAAATGCTCCGTGCATTCCAACATGGCAGGATGTTGCCTTTCATCCACTATCTTCGCCTCCTGGGCAGACTGACAGCTGCTGCCAGCGTAGTGCCTCTTGGGCTGCTTTTGCTGTGACCCTTGCAACGGTGGATGAACGGCCTGCTCCTAGACCCCAAAAGACAAACGCACAGATGCAGAATGCAGCGAGTGTCGTCTTAATGTCTCAGATCCCTGTCGCAGTGGAGAGACATAACATACATTATAAAAGGGGTTCCCCTAGGTGCTCTTCCCTCTCGGAGGGAGCTTGTCTATACAGATGCATCTCTCACGGGCTGGGGAGCAACATGGCAAGGGCGAATAGCACAAGGTACGTGGTCCCCACAGCAAAAAAGAGAACACATCAATGTACTGGAATTGATCGCTGTGCGGTTGGCCCTACAGCACTTCCTCCTAGATCTGCGAGGCAGGCATATCTTGGTGCGGTCCAACAACACCACTGTGGTCTATCATATCAACCACCTCGGACGGACCAGATCGATGAAGCTGATGCTATGGACTCGAGAGTTGCTTCTCATTTTCTCAGTCTGAGAGCAGTTCATATTCCAGGGACACAGAACCAGGTAGCGGATTTCCTGTCCCGTCAGACACCGCTACCAGGGGAATGGAAACTCCACCCAGAAGTGGTGGAGTACATTTGGGAAGTTTACGGCAGAGCAGAGGTGGACATTTTTGCCTCAAAAGAGACGGCACACTGCCCGCTCTGGTTTTCCCTGACAGACAGCAGCAGCCCACTGGGCCAGGACGCACTAGCGCACAACTGGCCCAAGGTTCTCCTTTATGCCTTCCCACCACTGTCACTAATATTCCCAATACTCCTGAGAATTCTTCAGAAAGGACACAGACTGATCTCGGTGGCTCCCTTCTGGCCAGGGAGGACTTGGTTTCCACTGCTGCGCAGACTCTGCTGCAGCTTGCCAAAACGCCTCCCCTTCAGGAGAGATCTCCTATCCCAGCTGGGGGGCCGGGTAGTACATCCCAACCCTGATCGCCTCCAGCTCTGGGTTTGGCCACTGCAGGGCCTGGCACCGTCCACACGTCTGTTGTATACCAACAAGTGGAAACTTTTTGATAGGTGGTGTCGGGGCAAGGGACTGGATCCTGTACGCTCCCCGGTCTCATCCATCCTAGCGTTTTTACAGGAACTCCTTAATCAGGGACGTTCTCCATCTAGTCTGAAAGTATATGTCGTAGCAATTTCCTGTTGGCATGATGAAGTGGACGGTGGTACCACTGGCCGTAGCAAGCACATCTCCTTATTCTTGCAAGGTGCCCGACGACGGCACCCACCTAGGCGCCCCATAGCACTGACATGTGATCTCTCATTGGTGCTTAAGCACCCCTGTGGGGCCCCCCATTTGAGCCCATGGCAGACATAGACCTTAAGTGGCTGTCGATGAAGACGGCATTTCTTTTGGCAATTGCTTCAGCAAAACGTGTGGGAGAACTGCACGCACTATCAGTACATGAGTCCTGTTGTCGGTGGAACCCTGATGGTTCAGGAGTCACACTCTGGCCCAATGCATCATTTATTCCTAAGGTGGCTTCATCAGTTGGCCACATTCGTCCACTGCAGCTTGCTCGTTTCGACACATGGACCCCGTCTGAACCACTGTGCCCCGTTCGTGCGCTAGAGAAATATATTAGCGCAATGGCAGCTGTTCGGAAATCTGATGGACTGTTTGTGTGCTTTTCAGGCCCTCGCAAAGGTCATGCACTCTCAAAACAATGCCTTGCACACTGGGTGGTCAATGTCATAACCCAGGCTTATGCCTCACAGAGTAAGCTACCACCATCTGGAGTGAGGTGCCATTCTACTAGGAGCCTCACAACCTCATGGGCTGCAATGAATGGAGTACCTCTGGATATCATATGCGAGGCGGAATCCTGGACGTCTACGGACACCTTTGCCAAATTCTATAGGGTGAATGTGGTTACACCCCAGCCATTGGAAGGGATTCTGCAACGGCACCCTTCTTCATTCTAGTAAGATGGCTACGATTCTAAGGTCCAAGGATTCCTCGTGACCATGTTGGTATAAGTCATCCAGTGCTTCAAGCACCGCCTCTGGCGGTCAGTAGGGATGAAATAGAACGAGAGTTACGACTGTAACCGCCAGAGCACTCGGTCCCTCAGAATCCTCGTGTTTTTGCGAGAAGAGCAAGGGACTGAGCCTCCAGTGTCACGTGATCTTATAGATTCACCAGGTCACCGGGGCGTCACCAGAAGGTCACAGGTGACTTTGTTTTTATTAATACTCGGCCTGCGCATGCGCAAGGATGATCATCCAGTGCTTCAAGCACCGCCTCTGGCGGTCATCCGGGATTCATGGAACCGCAGTTACAGTCGTAACTCTCGTTTGTCAGGTTGATTGGTGACTCTAAATTGCCCATAGGAGTGAGTGTGAGTGTGTGAGGTTATTTGTCTCTATGTGGCCATGTGATGGACTGGTGACCTGTCCAGGGTGTACCTCTGTTTTTCACCCAAAGAGAGCTGGGATAGGCTCCAGCAGATCCCTGTGACCCCGGTTAGGAATAAGGGGGTATAGATGATGGATGGATGGGTAATCCCCTTGACCCAGTGCAGGGGATGGGAGACAGGGAGACTACTGGTCATTGAGACTGTGCCAGTGACTGCATCAGTCAAAGTGTCTTTCCTTCCTTCCATCTTGAGCAGGGCCATGGTTTGCTTATATTCTCCTCTTTGCTTGTACAGCATTATTTCTATTTTCTCTTGACTGTCCACATTTCCAGCTGGACCCCAGTCCCTGCTGACTTTGTCTTGTTGGAGTATGACTTGTCAAAACAGAAACCAGCTGCCCAGTGAATTCAAATAGCAAGTGTAAGGCAGCAGTAATTTGGCCATGTCCCTCACTGAGGTCATGTGTTTTGCCTGTCATTGTCCCTTTCCAGTCCCTTTAGTCACGGCTGGGTTGGTGCTTTCCTGTGTCCTCATCAGGCTGTGTGTTAATCACACCTCTTGGGAATTTCCTATCTTCACCACTGACTCACTGATTCTCTAAATGATCTGAAAGAGCCTCCACTGCCTTTATGCTGAATAAAAATCCCACTGTTATAAGAAAATTTAAAATTTAGGAGACAGTTGGTAAATTGCTCTCTTCATTATTGGCTGTGGTATCTGCTGTCACAGCCAACATTCTTCTTAGCATGCAAAGCCAGTTTTTAGGTCTTTGTGTTTTGTGCTAAATATATGTTTGGCAGATTTGTTTGGGATCCCATTCATTTGTATTTAGCACATGATCTAAACAGATGAAGAATCAATGAACTTTTCAGATCCTTACATTAGTTATAGTTAGTAAATATGTGACTCTGCTTTAAATTCTGACTCAAATGCATCCAAAGGTTTTTGGATCAGTGTCTATTTTAGTACACCCCTCAAGAATTGAACTGGGCCATGAGGCTACTGATTTCCCCCATTGGATGAAAACAGTACAAACGAACACAGGAAGAAGGACAATAAAGAAAACTAGTAACATTGCACCATCTGAGAAAGATCACTCATGTCGAAGGTTCTTGTCACAGTAATAACAACAACATAACAACACGGTGACCACAGTAGTAGTTATGAACTATAGGGAAGCACTGCTCTGTTGTCCTGCTTGTTGACATGCTCCAAACTGAGCTGCTGATGTGATGGCCACTTTTCAGTTGTAAATTCCCTTCAGTGGCATGTATTGATCTGTGGCATTGCTTCAGTCCAGTAAATGGTACTGCCTGTTGACATGTTTATGTTTTCCTTTGCTTCCTTTCATTTCCTTTCTAATTTCTTAACAATTCCTTTCTTCCCTTCTCTTGTCTAGTTTGAATGTGTTCATCATACACATCAGACAGATTTGTGAGTGTATGTGGAGAGAAGCAGCAGATGAAAAAGAGATGATACCCACTGTGGTGTGAGTAATGCTTCAGATTTATGGGTATGGGATCATGCGAACAGTCAAACTCACTGTTAGATCAGTGCAGCGGCAGAGTGTGGGACGGCGGGGGTTGTCTAGAGGAGGTGGGGTCTGTCCCATGTGTCAACTGTCTGATGGAAAGAAGAGGCGCACTGCACAGTGAGCATGAAAGGACACCAAGTGCTACGGAGAGAGAGACTGCAGGCATGCAGCAACACGGAGCGGCATGTATGTTTGAAGAGGCTGCAGCAGAGTCAGCTACTGAGGAGGTAAGTCTGCTGAAACACAAAACAGCTACAAACAGAGAAGTTGTGTCCTTGATGTCTCTTCATGTGATCTCATTATGAATGGATCAGTCCATTCATTGTACTGTGTGTGTGTCACAGGACTTTACAAAGTGTAGGACACAGTATTTGCACACACTCAAGCTATGTGTTGCAGATATCCCTGCAATGCACAGTATTTGAAGAATGGTTGCATTGATTATGTCTTGTATGTGATTTATCTCTCTGTTTTCTCCAGGTGTATTAAGTATGTGATGCCCAGAGACGTGAGGTTAGATATATGTCAAGACAATTGGACAATAATCCCGAAAACCTACAGCATGTGACACAGCGGTGAAGTTAACAAACCATCATGTTTTCTCTCTGGAATCTTTATGTTCTGCTCCCCTTCTCCTTGCCTCTCTCACTGCATGCCATAGCATTAACTAAAGCAAATATTAAGGAAACACAACAGTTAGACCTAGACATAGTGGTGCAACATCTCAAACAGCCCTCACACAGACCACATGGATCTGGTTTAGCACCAGTGAGTCCAATGTTTGTTGACTTCCTAAGTTTACCTTTGAGTTGGCCCTTGTTGTCATCTGAGGAATCAGACAGACAAGGAGTGATTGGTGAATACAGTGACTTACAGGAGAGCACAGACACATCGTATCCAAATGAGGAGGAACTTATCACATCCAGACCTACGGAGAAGGCTACAGAAGATGCTAGCTTCAAGAAGAGTACACAACCAGTAAGACTGTCAGTTCCACCTCAACCTACCCAAGAACAAACAAAGTATCAGTCAGCTGAGGCCAGCACTGGATCTATATTGCTGTCTACACAGATTGGACAGGATCAGCCAGTCTCCTCAGCCTCACAGAAAGAGACATCTGACTTACCTTTACTTCTGTCTGGTTCACTTCAACTAGACAGAACAGACCAAAACTCCTCATCACCCCTGTCTGTTGGACCTGGACCCAGTCTTGAGAGCCCCACTCCACCACTAGCCAGTGGAAGTTGGGAATGGACTATAGACAATCCTGTTATCACACAGGGAGAGACACAAGAGCAGACTGTCCCAGTCAAAGACAATGGCGATGGACGAATTAACATTACAGACCCTATTTTACACAGCGGTTCTGTCAGCCTGGGGACAAACAAAGGTAAGAGCCCTACATTTGATTGGCTTTGATGAGCATTTGGCGCACACACATACTAAATTTGCCTCTAGTCTAGAGTGGATTGTAGGATTTATAGTGTTGCCCCCTGAAGTCTACCTTGATGTGTGTCTGCAGTGTTTATGATATGTATTCTGATGGCAGAAACAATTGTTTTACATTCACCCAATGCTCTGCAACACTTTCAGCTTTCATTCTCTTCAAAAATGTCTCCCTCACTCTTCCCCAACTCTGTCTTGCTCTTTCAGTCTCCATCAATGATTCTCCCACTCAGTCCTCCACACTCTTGTAGAAACATGTCATTCCCATTGCAACCATCCAAAAGTGGGTGATGTGGTGCACATGTCATATTTACTGTATACACACACAGCAGCAGCACTCACTTGCCATGTGTTATGAAAGAGAGCTTTGACAAAACTGTGTGAGAAATGACCCTTCTTCAAGCTGTGAAAGCATTTAATACAACCAGCTCAGTGACTATATTAACAAAATATTATCAGATTTTCAGATTTTGTTAGATAGGACGGAAAACATCTTGTTTTATTTCCTTCACTGCTTGTTTGCTGCTTCTGCAATGACACACTCACTCCACTGCTACAGCTGCACCTAATGCAGAATGAGAACTAGGACACATTCTCTTTATAACCAGTATGTTAGTGGCTCCATGCAGGCTGCTCTGAACATTGTTTTACTTAGAGAATGAGATACTTGTATTATTTATTGATTACACAGTCACGGTCAGAGATGAAAGTTAAATCCATCTGTGAATTCTTGTTGAAATGATGTAACACTGAAGATAGAATAACACCTCTTGAACGTGCATAATAATAGTCCCGCAAAATGAGAGCAGCATTGAGGTCAATATAGCTAATCAACACACATCTCTCTCTCTTATATGAACACATACACGTGCTACTTGCTCACGCCCCCTCCCCCCTGATTCTGTGACCCACTTTGAGATTCCTAGTTACAAGTCTACTGTGTTTTATTATGGATTATCTTCACACACAGCAGATTCCACCTTGCTCTCTTTATGGACAATAAAGATTATATATATTTTACATTGGCCCTGTTTTCATTGGTTAGATCGTTATGTTGGTTTCATGATTAAGTGAATTCCATCGTTATTAAAATAACAATCGACAACATTACATTTTGGTTCTCTGATGACACAACAGGTTACGTAGTAACATGTCATTTTATTGTACTCGTTTTACAGATGACTTCAGGAGCAATGATCTACATGTCACAAAGCCCCTCGGTACACCTTTGCTTGATGATAACATGGACACATCTGCCACCCCTTGCAAAGCAACAAACCAGTCCTGGACTCCAACCTACCCGGACGACTTTTCTCCAAATGAGTCCCTGCGCCCCTCCCTGGCTCTCAACCCTGTGCCCCTGTATTCAGACTGGAACTCTGCCCTCGCCACGTGGGGATTTGCATGGAAAGCGCACATCTATGGTCTGGGGTCTGTCTTCACAGTGTTTGGCCTAATCTCGGTGGTCTGCTTGTTAGGGTTTCCACTGCGGTGTCCCCCAGGGAGCCCCTACTTCACTTTGCTGCACTTGTTCCTCTTAGCATTTTTAGGGATCCAATCTTTCTGTTTGCTCTATGACGCTTATGGTCACCAAGAGCATCTTCCTCTTCTGGGCTCCCTGTTGCTTTCTGAGCTGCCCTCACCCTGTTTGATCTCAGGCTTCTCCCTGGCCTTCCTTCTTCTTTCTTTATGTGTGCGCATGCATCTGTCACTCCCACTTGCTCTTTCTGCCTCATTCTCAGCCTTGCCCAAACCCAGCCTTTTACTGTTTATATCTCTGTTGAATTTTACAGTTTCTCTAGGATGTGTGGTCCTGCTCCAGCTTTTCCACAGCCTCCCCACTATGATCTTGCTATTCCCTCGGGGTTTGTTTGTATGTTTCACCATCTTTCTTTCATGTTCCTACCTTGTCTTTTACTGCATAATGCAAGTTGACAATAAACACATCTATAGACTGAATGATAATGGGGAGAGTGGAGGATCTCCTGAAGGGATGAGACCTCCAAGTTGGCCCTTTGCGAAAGTGGAGGACTGGGGTAGGGCAGCAGGAGCTGGAGTAGGAGCTGCGCTGTGTTTGTTAGGATGTGGAGGCTTACAGCTTTATGGGATCCTACATGCCCTTGGTCTGGGAGGTCTTGATGTCTTTGGGTTCCAGCCATGGCCCTGGTGGGGCTATCAGGTAGGCTGCAGACTTTGTGAGGTTGGGGTGTGTCTAGGTTTGTCTATCATTGGCACATATCCTCTATTCTGTCACAGCTCTTCAATACAGACACTAAGATATCCCAGGCCAGGGTCCTGGTCCCGCATCTCTTGCAGCTCCCCTTCACGAGGGTTCACCCTACCCTCTCAGGGAGGTGCATATTACCCAGTCCTGTCCTCCCATAATTCCTGCTCCCAGGGTAAGCAGGAAAAGCTGGTGGTCTGTGATGTAATCACTAAAGGACAGTCAGAAGCTCTTGCTCTTTGCTCTATGGTTGATCATTCTGGAAATAGGTCAGTCTGTGTCCCCAAGTCCAACCAGAGTCAGACTACTATACTACCTCTACCTATATCCCCAAGTCCACCACACAAGCCTCAAAATGCCATTGAGTCTCAGCTATCATCACTGGATAGCTTAGGTCTAGAGACTGACTCTACTGTGGACCTACAGCCCCCATCTCCCATAGACTTGTCCCGCAGTATTGACCAGGCTCTATTCAGTGAATCCCTATTTTCTCATAGTATCTTTGGTTTGCCAAGGCAGTTCCATGCTTCTTCCAGCCTCTCTTTGAACTCTCCCAGCCAAGACACAAAGCAGGACCAGAGCTCTGTGGAAAATGCCTTATACCGAACCTCCTCCTGTGGAGATATGAATCAAGGGAACGCTCTGCCCAGTTCAAGATGTTCACAGCCGCGTGGCTCTATGACATCTCACAGCAAATCACCAGAGCAGTGGGACTGGAAAGGAAGTGGTTCTGGCTCAACCCAGGGTCTGTGCAGCAATCCCAAGGAAACAGGAAAGTTGCGTTCACATTCCTGGGCCAACAGAGGGCAAAACTTCGCTCAGAGCAGCCTTCCACGAGCAATCCCCCATCTGTCATACAAGAGGCGTTACCGAACCCTGAGCTTGGCCTTCCACGACAGCCAGGGACCTGGCCGACTGGCAGGAACTAAACACCTGAGTGAGAGTAAACAGCTGGAATGGGATTTAGCTGTACAGGCAGAATTTGTTAACCTGTGCAGACAAATCGATGCTCTGAGTGTTTGCAGTGACACCATTGAACTGTAAAAACTTATAAAAGTCTGGATGTAATTGGAATGCACATGATATTGTACAGAAGTAGTAGACTGACAGATGAAAATATTTACCTGAACTTATGGAAGGGCAATGGATACAACTGACCCAACCCAAACTATTTTATATTAGTGATTAAGTGTTGAAACTATAAATATTCAAAACATGATTTTAAAGACTGACTTCATTATACCATTTTCCACAACTTTACTATGCTCTTCCCTGTCCCTTATGAAATATTCTGGTAGTTTTATATGTAGCCTACAGTATGGTCATTCCAACTTCAAAGACATTCATAAATGTAGCTTTAATATTTGTATAACAGACATCTGAGCTTCATGCAAAGATGTTCTATCTGTGCAAGAAATAAAAAAAGCTTCTTCAGTTATAAGTTGAGAAACAATATCGGCTCAAGCAATTTAATTTGACACTACATATATAGGCCACTTTCCTCTTTTCAGTGTGGAAAGTCAGATATGCTGAAACGTATTTAATATTTAATGAGATAATTCCCTTCGAAACTAAAGAGGTAAACAATAAGAGGAAATATTAAATATTCCTCTTGTCAGACTGAACTAAAAATCGTGTTCGTGACTGCGAAGTGTGATATTTTCCTGACACGTGACCAGCACCTTGCTGGTTTTGGACAAAGGCATGGCATGCAGTACTTTTGTCACAGAACTGCATGTTATTTCAGTCTTGTGTAATAAAAATGGAAATTCCAGTGAAATTCATATGTGCACAGCATGAGATTGTATTCCCTGTTTTAACCAACCATTAGTGGCGTTTTTGAAATTTTAATAGTCAGTATGGTCAAATCTGAGCTACCAGTGTGTTGTGAATAATGCCTGTGTGTTTTTACAATTTCCAGCTACATTCAAGATATCTATATATAATTATATTTTAAAAAGTTGAATAGTGATACGTATACGTTAACTGTATTGCCCTCTAGTGGTAAGAGGAAAAGAGTCATGAAATCTTATATTTCTGTTACAACAAAACTTGTGTGAAAATAATGTTAATAGAAAACACGCTTGTCAAATTACCTTTATTCATTCCACATTATTTACAATAAATATAATTTGAAACCTTAGAATACATGACAGAACAAGACTATGATCTTTCTACAATACTCAAAAAAAAAGTTAAGAAATCAGTTTATTTACTTGGTTGAAAAATTAAGATTCAGTGTTAATCATAAAATGATATATGTAATATCAAATATCTTGAGTAAGTCCCAGAAAAATAATAAGCTGTTAGCAACTGATAAATCAACTTCAATAAACTAAATCTAAACTGGGAAAATGTGAAGCTGCTGGTTCCATAGCCCAGTTTCATTGACTCACCATTTCATTCTTTAAATACTGAGCCTGACAAAAGAAAAATAACCACCTACAGTATATCATTTGTTTTGTACAGTCATGTTATTAATAATCTGTTCTTACAAAGCAATGAGAGTAATGACTCAAGATCCTTTATTGAATCCTAATCAGATCATTTTGAGATAAAGCATAGACAGCTTCCTGTTTTGTCTCTCAGTAGTTTATATGCTTTCTATGTTTTCCACTACCAAATAAAATGAACACAAGAAAATGCAGAGTAACATTACATCTTTAAAGTGCTCATTGTGTTTATATATATGAATTAAGGCTGATGCTAAGCTTTGGTCCCTTTCAGTTGGTGCAGTACATTTAAAGAGCTCACTGACTGGGGGTGAGATTCAAAGTGACCAGAGCACAGCATCTGTCCAAAACTAACCAGTGCAAAGAGAATAATGAGAACATAACTTTCACATGTGCAGTATGTATTTACTAACTCCATGAGTCTGCTTTTAAAGACAGTATGGTCAAATCAGCTGTCTAAAGCTAACTCATTTTATTTTTCTCTTCTGATGTAACAAAATGTTCAGTGGTTAAAATAAAAGATCTCAAATTCGATGTCTTTTTCTGACTCTGGTTTGGAGGGGAAATGTAGTGTTTTGTGTGATCTTTTCTATTAGCACAGAACTCTATGGTTATAAAGTTGTGTACTCTTTTCTAGCAGAGACCAACTGGAAGACAGATACAGTTCAAAATTGGGTATAATTATTTTACTGTCTTCTGAACTTTAATCTAAGGTTAAAGTGTGTCGTCCTGCCTATGCTTAAAGGTGTCAGAAGAAAAATAGATGACAGAAACATGTTTAATCAATCAAATGCACCCAGTGCATCTGCTCATAGCTGCTGGGGCTGGGACATTAGGTCCTGATCGGACGTTTCCTCTTCCTCCTGTCTCAGTAAAGTCGTTTCTCATAACTACATTTGGAAGCGAAACAAACAGGTTTAGCATTTTCTGTGATGTGATAAAATGCCATTACTACAAAAACAGTCTTGAAAGCAGATGAATGAATGAAAGAAGAAGATGGAGGTGTGATAATTCAAAGGATTTACTTACATGGCACAAAAGAATATCTAATATGATAGCATGGGTAAGAAAAGGAAGAGAAAAGACATTTGATGCAGCTAACTATAGGTAAATTGCATTGCATTTGACAGTAAAAGGAACTAAACAAACGTGAGCTTGCACACACTTTGTTACGTGCTTTCTTTTGATATAAGGATAATGTCTCATATTTAAGAAAGACAGGAAACTGATGATGTCAGACCTGACCATTCTACCACTGCCAGTTAAATATCCAATAAACAGAGATCACAAAAACAAGCTGGAGTTGAAGAGGAGGGGAAAGGTCATCAGGAGTTAAGGGGTCAGAGGTCAGACTTACGAGTGGAGGCCATGGACTCCTCCCTCCATCTGAGCAGACATGGTTCTCTTCTCAAACTTCAGTTCTCCAGAGTACATCATCGATCTGGGACAAATGACCCACCGGTCCAAACATCTTAAAAACATTTCAGTAAACACAATAAACATTCACATGCACACAATTTCACATTTACTTACCGTAAAATGGACAAACTCTTGGCTCCTATGTCCTGACAGCCATGTTGGATACCAGCAATAAGGTAAGGAACAAACTTATGGATTGAGCCTTTATCTTGTACCGAGCCTGAGACACCTTGAGCCACCTTTACCTTATCCCCCTCACTAGATTCACACACAGATCCATTCACACAAAGTAAGAGACAAATATGTCACAATAAGATCCTCTGACCTGGAATAAATCTTTAGATTGCAAAAAAAACCCTCTGTAACCCTTCATCCCCACCTGAAGTAGCGTTTCTGGCTGTTGTTTTTTTCCATTGCATCCAAAGAGCCCATTCCTCTGTACTTCTTCAGACGCACACCGTCTGAAAAGAAATACTCTCCAGGAGCTTCAGTGGTTGCCGCAAGCAACGACCCCATCATCACTGAGGGCAAATATACAGGATGAAGTGATACTAATTGTGGACTGCAATAGGCTTCAGGCAAAAAGACTACTACTTGCAAACACTTTTAACAACCTAACACCTTCATTTTAAAAAAGTAGTATGTCTCACCACTTCACTGTTTGTGTGTCAACATGGAAGTGTGCAGTTTTCTACCTGTAGATGCTCCCAGGGCCAGAGCCTTCACCACATGTCCAACAGTCTGAATGCCCCCATCAGCAATTACCGGCACCCCAAAGCGTCGCGCATACTCTGCTACCTTATACACCGATGTGCCTTGGGGTCGTCCACATGCCATCACTGAGCAACAGTAAATGAAATTTTTCTAATCTTTCTAATCATTCTTCCTTGTGTTGTTATTAGGTCTTAACTTGGCATGTTTCTGTTTCCCTTCCCTTCTTTTTCACTCTTCACTTAATCTGAAGAAACTGTTTTATTGACTTTATGTATCTACATAGTTTTATCTGAAAGCAGCATTCCAATATTTACCGTACCTTCCTGGGTGATACAGATAGAACCACAGCCCATGCCCACCCGCAGGGCATCCACACCAGCATCAATGAGGTTTTTAGCCTGAGCAGCTGTCACCACTAGAGAGACCCAGTAGCACAGAAAAAAAACTCAATAAGGACAATATGTTGTTTGACAGCACAAATGCAGAAATCTCAGTGAAAGGAAGTTGAACTCACCATTTCCTCCGACCACCTGAAGTTCAGGATATTTCTGTTTAATGTAGTTTATCATGTTAATTTGATACACTGAGTTTCCTTGGGAGGAATCCTGTAATCAAATGATTGATTGATTGATTTGTCTGAATTACAACAATAAAATCACATTCAAAAATACACATTCACATTCAAAACATACCAGGACTACCACATCCACCCCAGCTTGCATCAGTAAGTCCAGTCTGTATTTGTCATCCTCCCTGGTACCAATGGCAGCTCCACACAGGAGCTGCTTGCGAGAGTCCTTGGAAGCCAATGGATAATCTCTGTTCTTCTTTAAGTCAGTCCTAGCAATAATGGCGACCAGCTCATCACTGTCATTCACGATGGGGAGCTTACCTAAGAAAGTGTGGAATTAGTGAAGGAAAACAGAAAAAATCCTAAGTGTGTATTAAATGCTTTTCAGTGGAATGACCCCTTTGACAGATTTACCTTTTTTACTACGTTGCAATATATCATTAGCCTCTTTTAGAGTGACTCCAGCCGGTGCAATGACTAAATCTTCCCTTTTTGTCATTGCCTGAATCAAAACAAGTTTAAACTGATTAGAACAGTGAAAAAATATCATCATATCACCTTCTTATTTGGATGTTTATATTATGTTTTCATACGTATCAGGTACACACCCACCTCCTCCAGGGGTCTGTCATGGTCCTTCTCAGACAGAAAGTCTATATCTCTGGAGGTCACAATGCCGACCAGTTTGCTACCCATCTTGCCGGTCTCTGTAATCGGGATCCCAGAGAAACCATGGCGTATTTTAGCTTCAAACACGTCCCCCACTGTGTGTCGGGGACTCATTACCACTGGGTCTGTAATAAAGCCCTGCTCAAATTTCTGTCAAAAGTAAAAACACAAGTGTTGGGCTTCAATGCACACTGTTTCACAAGAAGCATCTTATTCTGAAAGAGCGCTGTCACAGATGCTGTGTTTGGTCCATGCCTTTGCCTTGGTCCATCTTACCTTGACTTTCCGCACCTCATTGGCCTGGAACTCAGCAGTACAGTTATGATGAATTATTCCAATCCCACCCATCAGCTGAAACCAGCCAATCAGAGATCAAGTAAATATTAAGTAACATCACTTGAGTTTTTCTGTGTACTTGCCAAGCTGATTGAAGAGTTATAATGCATGTGAGGCCATGCTGTGTTGGTACTCACTGCCATGGCGATGGCCATGGATGACTCTGTGACTGTATCCATGGGAGATGAAATCAGAGGTGTCTTCAGGGTTATCTTTCTTGTCAGTGCAGAGGTTAGATCCTAAAAATGTGGTGCATTAATAATAATTGAAACATTATTCTGTGATCTTCTAAAACTGATCAATACATACATTACAGACACAATTCAACATAAATTTAAAATCCACCCACAAATGCTGTGTTATGACATGTTACTCCAAAGGAGTGTGAATTTATACATATGATACCAGCTTCCAACAGACAACATCCCTACAGTGTTGCAGTTGCAGTAGCCAAATGTTTGTTTTCAATGAGCCTAAAAGCCAGTTTGGACACATTAGTGCCCGTCTTTCTGAATTCGCCTGATGAGTGTTAGATGACGCAGGTGTGTGTCTGTTTTGAACACCTGCTATCCAGCATTAACCCATGTGACCTAGGCATGAAATTAATTTCATGTCCCTGCAGAGCTTGCAAAGATGAAAACAAAGCAAGTCAAATAAACAACCCTGTGCTCAAGAACATGAACATGTTTGTTGCCCCAAGGAATAGGATTACAGTGATCTCATAAAAATTATAGCCATATTACAAGCACCAAGAAAACGTGCAAAGAAATTATTATTGTGCTGTCACCTATAAACAAAACAATGAACAACACACTGTGCACTAGGGAACAGTATCCAGCACTTGGTTTGTGCTGTGCTTGATACTCACCACCTCATCCGAAGTAAAATCTATGAAACCAGGGAGGATCAAGAAGTCACTAAGAGCAGAGAAAACACACACATATTATAATCAAGTATCATAGTGTACAGTTTAATACTGCATCCATTCCTACAAAGCAGCGTTTTCTTAAACTCAGCAGACATAATCTGTCAGGCTTTTAACACATTGAAAGGTTCTATATTTCTCTTCTTCACACTGACAAAACCTGCATATAGTCTCCATTAAGGAAACTACACTCATCACCCATTAACACATGTACACACACACCAACTCAAACACACACTGCTTTTAATGTCTGTGACTCCACTTAGAATCATCCTCAAAAGTGGCATTACTCATTATAATCCTCCATATAAACCCCGAGCACAATTTGTCGTCACTGATATTACTAAACATTTAAGGGAAGACATTGCATAATTCTGTGTCACTGTGGGCAATGTTGGCCTTACAATTAGGCTGCAAAATGTATTAGTTTGTTTTTAATCAGCATTTCTTACTTGTATGTGAGTCCATCACCAATAGCAAAGAGTTGTTGTGCTGTTAATCCATCTTCAGGAACATAACCTGTACCTCCACTGATCAAGTAATCTGCCATGCTGAAATATAAAAACATACACATACTGGATGATACAATATGAGATATGAAAAAATGAATTACTCAGTGCCAGGTATGAATCAAAGATTACATTTCTTTTTACAGACAAATATTTTAACACAAATCTCCATCCATTACTTTCAGTTATTGCAACAAACACTGTGCATAAATTCAGTTAGTAAAAATAAAACTGTTGTTTAGCAAGCTGTTTATTTCTGTAGGTATTTATCTCTTGTGCAACATATATATGTTGTTTTGTTTGTCTCTCTTTTGACCTTGGCTTCTTACACACATGCTGCAGCAGGTCCTATTACATATGTTGGAGTTGCAACAGGAAATGCTAAGAAAAGGAGTCCATCCTTGTCAATGGAAATTCCTTCTATACACCAATGACGGCAGCACAGTAGATAATAGGATTTGGTTGGCTGCCCACGTAGCTGATAAATGGGTTTTTAAAAGAATACGTAGTGCTTCTATAAAGTGAAAACATCTATCTCTATTGCTGCTGAGGTAATATGTTCACAAGTCATAAACCTTCAAACAATCACTTGTGCAAATCAGAAAAGCTCTGCAGTGATAGTAAGGTCATGACCTTAGAGACTTAGTGACACTGACCTCTCTGGTTCATATCCAGCTTGGATTCGTGTAGCGCTGTATCGCTGGGCTGCAGTCTCATGCCCGTGTCCATGTGGTGTTGGGTGGGCATAGGCCCCATAGGGGTGAGGTTGTTCCCCATCTCTGTTTGAGATGCGTGGTCGTGCTGGTTCCATGTCCCCTACAATCCTCCGGTAATCAATCTGGTAATTGTCCCTTTCCCCATCTCCAAACCGGTCATAACCATGACCTTCCATCTTTAGGAAATCCAGGGCTACAACCTGCACAGGGCCCAAACCACACACAGACACTACAAGCACCTCGGACTTGTATCATATACACAAACAAAAGCACACACGCACACTCTAAATAAACGGTGGCCTCAGTGGCCCCCAGCAGACACACACTAATATAGTGTTCAATATAAGCACTCACAAACACTGAATATGTGTATGCTCACACAAAACACCTTTCAGACACACCTGACTCGGAAGGATGGTGTCTGCCATCTGTTTTGTTTCCAGTACACATCACCAAATGGCAAAAAGATTCACAAACTCTGGTTTGCAGCAGTATGCTTCCAGCTGAAAATCACCTGTGTGAAAATTTTTTGTTCAAAAATCATGAAAATGCAGAAGCAACAGCAATGTCTCTTAAAACAAAATTGTTTCCTCAGAGGAAAGTTTGTTCTCCAATTTTTCTGCAGTCATCCAGGGTAGGGGGACAGAGTTTCCAGGTAACCTAGTGGTGAAGGCAAATATCTTGGTACACCAAATCTAGAATCCCATGTATCCCCAACTGGAGGCATGGGTGCCTGCTGGGGAGGAAAGTCAACTCTGCTTATATGGCAGAGATTTGTTCCCTTGGACGCCAAGAACCCAGCACTGCTTGGTTATCCTTAAGGCTGGGACCTTCTCTCCACTTCGTTCTCCGAGCTCCCACTGAGCTTAACTCTGTTTCTGACAGCAGCAGACGTCACTCTCCCACAAAGAGGATTGGGAGCATTAATGCAGAATGGGGTGGGGTGAGACAGGAGTGTAGGGTGGAGTGAGGCAGTAAGACTGAAGAAGGGGAGGATAGGTCAAGATGACACTTGAACACACTTTCCCCTCAGAGGATTACCAGGGTGTGAAGGTGTGTGTGTGCGTTTGAGGAAACAAAGCTGTGAATGAAGAGTTTAAATCCCAGAGTACCGTTGGGGCCTTTCATGAGTCCCGTCTACGTTTTTCAAGTCGGTTTTGTCTTTATCAGCCCACTGTTTGGACCATGATTCACTGTGAGCAGTGAACAACAAGCCTGTAGATTAGACTGAGACAGAATGGGATTGTCTGGGATGCCCTCGACCATCATCTGCAGGTGACTGACTGACTGACTGCTTGTGACAGTTACTGGGGGACTGAGCCAGAAAAGCCTCTTACCCAGTCACTCTCCCTCCCTCCCACTGGAAGAATCAACGCCACCTTTTCATAATTTCAACAATGGAAAACATGTTTGGCTCTGATCATTAAGCCATAGCCCACAAAACACATCATGTTACTTGAACTCAAACAAGAAGAGAAAGTGAGAAACTCCTTGTCCTCCTACTTTCTGAATTTTTGCATTTGTGGCTCGTAATGCAAATACTGCCACTCCAGTTCAGGAGCCCAGCTCAGCCTCACATTATAGTGGCGTCTTCTTCCTCAAGTCTTTTGTGCTCTCTTCCCACCATAGCACCATTACTGGTCAGACCTAAATATAGTGGTAATGCCACTTGAGATGACGACTGCTTCCTCTAACTCCTGTAGTGGTTGCTGGAAAATATTTAAACTGCAAGGATATTTTTACTGCTAGGAAATATTAATTTGAACCAACTGATGATAACTTTTATTTACCTTTTTATTTATAGATCTGGCCAGTCATGCACAATCTATACTTTAGGATCACCAAGCAGATGAACATCTTAAATAAAGCATCATACAGACTATAAAAAAAAAAAAAAGCTTAACTTTACAGTTTGGATACTTTATTTAGCAGCTGCTAAAGCTAACAATGAATAAATGAGAAATAAAAATGACAAAATAGATTGTATATAATTAAAAAGGACAGTAAAAAATGATATGATAATCATAATCTAATTGTAAATAATAAAGCTGGTGAGATAAAGAAAGAAATGAAAATAATGAAAATAATAAATTATAATTATTTTAATTCCAATGCCACAGACCTCATTGATAATTCTTTTTAACATTATTCATAAGCCAAAAACCATGTAAACAATAATTAATTATTGTTATTATTGATAATTATTTTACTAACAAGGAATAACAATAATAGAGGCAATCAGCAAATTACTTTATGCTTGTAGCCAATCACACTTGTGCTACAGGTGGCAATAACATTGGATAGACCACCAGTCTACTACAGCACCCATAGAAATCCCACGCAGACATGGGAGAACACCTGAGCTTTAAGATTTCAAAGTTCAATTTTCCCTTTACTACAGTGGCCCATAGGGACAACGCATGTACAAATGGGAACACACAAACAAAAAGGAAACACTCTGCAAATAACAGAACAAATAGAAATAGATAAACACATACAAAGAGGAAATGCTGCAAAATAGAAAAACACGTACAAAGAAAAAATGTTGCAAATAGAAAAACACATACAAAGAGAAAATGCTGCAAAATAGAAAAACACGTACAAAGAGAAAATGATGCAAATAGAAAAACATGTACAAAGAAGAAATTCTACAAAATAGAAAAACACGTACAAAGAGAAAATGCTGCAAAATAGAAAAACACATACAAAGAGAAAATTCTACAAAATAGAAAAACACGTACAAAGAGAAAATACTGCAAAAAGAAAAACACATAGAGAAAATGCTGCAAAATAGAAAAACATGTACAAAAGAAATTCTACAAAATAGAAAAACACGTACAAAGAGAAAATGCTGCAAAAAGAAAAACACATACAAAGAGAAAATGTTGCAAAAAGAAAAACACATACAAAGAGAAAATGCTGCAAAATAGAAAAATACATACAAAGAGAAAATGCTGCAAAATAGAAAAACATGTACAAAGAGGACATGCTGCAAACAGAAAAACACGTGCAAAGAGGAAATGCTGCAAAATAGAAAAACACGTACAAAGAGGAAATGCTGCAAATAGACTATCCTAAACCGGAAGTGCTCCAGGACACTAGGGGGAACGATGAGCTCGTATCGCTCAGTGGCAACACGGATGGACCATGACTGGGTTTGGAAAGAGGTAAGGTAACTAAATTAAGAGGTGAATTAACTTAATGACCTCTTCGCAGTGTGTTTCCCTTTTGTTTGTGCTTTCCTATTTGTACATGCTTTGTCTCTATGGGCCACCGTACTTTTCTTCTTGCTGTTGCTCCTTCTGTGATTCTTCTTCATGCTAGTGATCCTAAAATTCTCTGCCACTTGTCATTCCTGGTACTGGAGACAGGGAGGTGGAAGCGATGATCTTCTGTTTTGTGGTGGTCTTTTGGTCTGGGCGGTTCCTAATTTGAACTTTAGATCGAGGGAGACCTTTCTCAGTCCTGCTCCTTTCTGGAGTCCAATTACGTTTTGTCTTGTGTTCTGGACAACTGTTCAGCAAAACTTTAGATAAAAGATGAAAAGCATAGGAGCAGAAGCAGTGAAAGGCTTTCACACTGTGCTCTGCTGTAGAGTTATCCACCTAAGGGGAAGTGTAAGTGAAATTAGAAACTTGCATAACTTATCAGAGGTAACACCATGGTTGACTGCTTTAGCAAGATCATACCGAGCCTCTCCACTAGATGGGGCTGATCTGTTTTGAGGATGTCATAAAAAGCTGCTTTGACCTTTGCTCCTCCCGAATGAAGTGTCCTTTGAAGAAGCACTCTCACTTTGTCCTGGCTTGTCCGTTGAGCTTTGATCACAGAGTAGGTTTCACTCTGCACCATGTTTCCAAGTTTGTCTACAATGGCCATTACCTCAGACACACTCTTAATTAACTCTGCTTTGTTGTTATCAATGAACTTTGCTGTTGGAAAATGAAGAAGCACGATGATAAAAATCATAATAAAACCAGAAATCTGTCTCTGAGCAGGAAAGGTCAGCTACAGCCAATGATCTTTGATTTATTTTTATGCATCAGTAACAAAAATACTCACCTTTATCTTCATCACTCATTGTCTGAGGAGGAACCAGATACTGTAAGCAAAATAAAAAGCTATTTTTGCCTGTATTGTGTAATTATACCAATAAACTGATACATGTGCAGTATTTTATGGTAAATAGTTACAGCAGAATAGAGACGCATTTATAAAATGGACTGTTAATCTGACAACTGTATTTGATTGCTTACCAGTTCATCTAAATGAAAACACTGGTACTTGAATAATTTTACAATGTTTATTTATTTATTTATTTTGCTGTGAGGTCAAAGTGCATTTGGCATACCTCCACTGAAAACCTTTCTGGCCTTCTGATATGATCCACAGTGTCATGTGACCTTGGTTGCTCTGAAAAAATATATATTTATAATTATAAAATATGTATAAGAAATCGCTATAAGAAATCATGAACTCACCAAACCCACAGACAGTCCTAAATACTAAATAATCTACCTGGTGTTTGGTAGATTTGGCTAAATGCCCCACTTGTGCTTGGATGGTCGTTCCAGGTTGGTGACTCCTAAAACATAAAGGAAAATAAATACATGAGAACAAGACATATGTTTATGGTATTTAATGGGTAGTTTATGGTATTTCATTTTCTGAACTTTGTTGAGTTTTACCAGTCTTTTCAAGACTTCATTGACAGCAGCGTTAATATGTTTTTTGTGCTTTGTGAACACGTTGCCAGTGACTTCAAGGCAGTCTGAAACAGAAAATGTTATTTTAGAAGACACATCAAATGTCAAGTTAATTGACAAAAGCCCATTTGATTCAAGAATATACAGTAGCTCAGGGTAGCAAATGCTGCAATCTGGCAGCAATGGTCATGTACATGACAAATACATACCTTTAAATCTAGGCCTTTTGGAGGGATCCCCATCCCAACACCTCTCCATCAGGTCAACCATCTCTTCTAACCCATCTGCCTTCCTCTGGACAATTTCCTTGCAGGATGGTCTGTTCCCTTCACAGACCTTCACTTTCACAAGACTGTATACAGCTTCTGCAGTTCAGTGACACATATAAATGGAGACATCAATCAACACATGCAAACTCACGCGAGTGTGTATGAACATAATCTTTCCTTAATTTAGTATAAAGTCCTAAAGAGAGAGAGAAAATAAACACGTGATGAAAAAAATGAACTCAAAAATAAATGACATGACATAATTTAACTGAAAAAACATTTGGAAACTTAAATGCCAAAAAAAAAAAAAAAACAATCAAAGAAGTAGAAAGTGGTAGGATGGTAAAACTGATTTTACGGTTGTTTGGATATGGCTCTTCACCACTAAAAACTGACCAGAGTAGGATGCCATAGCTGATCAAGATAAAGAGAGAGAAACAGTTTTTAAGTAATATGTTCATAGAGTCCATATGTATAGTATTGCTGTTTAAAAGTATGAACGTAGATATTAACCTGTATATGTCAAAAGAACGGACAGGTCTGTATGATATGTCAAAAGCCTCTGGAGGCATGTACTTGAATGAGCCTCCAGCTACTTCAGTTGTTTCTGTGTTGCAGTTCAAAGCACTGGTGGAGACCCTGGAGAAACCAAAGTCTGCTAGCTGCTGAGCAAAAAGGGACATTAAACACACTATTGCATCAGCTTTACATTATGTCTAAACTCATATATTTAGGCTGAGGACACTTTACCTTGGCATTAAAGTCGTCAGTCAGCAGTACATTACTCGGTTTCAGGTCACTGTGCATAAGCTTCTTTGAATGAAGGAAGTTCATGCCTACAGCCACTTGATGGGCCAAGCGGAAGGCCAGGGGCCATGGCGGAGGGCCAGACAGATCTTTCTGCAGGTCTTGAACAGATCCTCTTTGCATAAAGTCCATCACTATTCCCTTTTGCTTTAATGTTCCTCCATCTGGCAGAACTCCCTCAAAAATTCCATAAACCCTCAGTACAAATTCACAGGATGCTTCATTCATAAGATTAGCTTCTTCAAAGACTGCTGACCTGAATGGAGGGAGGCAAAACAGATAGTTTGAAAGTGCAAAGAAGCAACATACATAAAACCACTTGAAATATGGATTGTACTGTGTTGATATGAAGTAATATTTTAAAATAAATCCTTCAGAAAATTTGGAAATATTTAAATGTTTACCCAACGTCATCACGAAGTATCTTAATGGCCACATCAAATCCCCAGCCCTTGTGCATGGCCTTGTAGACCTGACCAAATCCTCCAGACCCAACACTCTTCCAGTTCTCTAGGCTTTCACTGCCTATTCGCTCAGTCAGCCGGCTCTGCAGTGCCATCTCCTGTTGAACCCAGGCAGAAAAACTGTGAACTAAAAGCAATTAAATCTGGAAATAATTATAGCAAAATGGATCAAACATAAAGAAAGTGCTTTAGTGGATTCTTATGTTTTATAAACTACATTCTAGTTACTGTATCCTTGTTTCAAAACTGATTTCTTAGCAGCAGGAATTGTTACTAAGATTTTCTACGTCTCATGTCTTGGTCTCATTAAGTCATGAAAAGTCAGGCTTGTACTTGCCTTGTATTGCCTTACGTGCTGTCCACATAAAGACAGAAGAGTTAGAGGTGAAACACCAAAGTGAAAGCAAAGCGATATGGTATGCTGTAGTTTACTGTCTGTCCCTCCTTAAGCAGCAGTAACTGACAACTGCAGACTACTTCCTGAAGTTGAAGTACATCCTGTAAGAGGAAGTTACGCAAGACAAGAAAAAAAAAACAACATGCAGAATGAGAGAAGTGTCACTGACATGGATGCTGCATGTTTAGTCATACCAATATTCTAGTATACCATAGATTAAGAATGAACCTTTTATATTATGCAGCAGAGTGGTGGAAGTAAGAGAAGTAAGAACTAAGATCCTTCACTTAAATAAAAGTAGAAACAAATACTCCATTGCCAGTAACAATCTCAATTCAAACTGTACTTAAGTCCAAGTACAAAAGTGATAAAATAGACAGAGTAAAAGTATAAATTTTGCGGTATGGCACAATTCACATAAATGGTTTTATATTGTTGGATTATAATTATTGGTACCAGTGTTAATTTCGTGGACGAAGTATTTTCGTTAATTTTCGTCAACGACAAGTTTTCACTGACGAAAACGAGACGTTAACTAAATAAAAATTAAGTGATAACGACGAAAACTAAATTAAAAAAAACTGACATTTTCGTTGACTAATAAAAACGAGACGAAAATGTGAGTGAGGGACGTTTTTAGAAAAGATCCAATCAGAATCAATCTTCTTAGACGCAGACGCACATTTGAAAAGTAACTGATCCACCTAGTGACGCGGGATGTGCGAGTACACGACATCATCATAGCCTACACTGGGTTTGTGTCTGACTTAAACTATAATGAAATGGAAACAGCTGGAGAAAACAAAGAGAAGATATATGGGTCAGTTTCATCTTTGATGCAATGGCATTACTGCTAAATACAGTTTTACTTTTAAATATTTTGGAGTTGACCTTTTGCTTTAAAGAATAAAGAATGTCATATGCAGGTTGTAAGAGAGTAAAGTCGTGAAAGTTATGTGCTTTTAGTTTGAAAACGGAGCTTGAACGTAGGACAGACGCACGAATGAGCTAAAAGATAAACGAAAAGGAAAGGTTTAGCTTCGGTCAGAGTGGGGAACAAGGTTTGTGAAGAATATTTATGTTTCTGAAGTGTGTTGGTGTTTTGGGTTGTGAGGGTGGACAAATTATACAAATGAGTTATAGTGATTCGCTAACACGGTGTCCTTTTTTTTAAATTTTTACTCCCTTCAGCACTTACGTTGGTTTAAGACAACAAAGGACACTAAAATAAAGTTACAAAACCATCAGTTTTAGGCTTTTTCTTCGACCGGATGCTACAGTAAGAGCTTGACCGCCGCCGCCATGCTGTGCCTGGTTGTCTCAACGTAAAAGAGCTACTCTCAGCGGACAGCAGGGGGCAGAAGCTGGTTAAAAAAATTGAACGGAATAAACAAAGCTACACGGAGAATGGAAGATTCACAAGGTCTATCTGTAATTCTTAAGGACATTAATGAACAGATTACCAGTCCACAAAGGGAAATTGAGGAATTTGAGTCTTTGCTTCAAAATGAAAGTGAAATTGAACGGCAAGATGTAAAGGAAACAATTTTATGTAAAGAAAAACTGTTGGCTGAGCTACAGAGTAAAGTCCAGAATGTGATGGATGTGCCTCACCGCTCTGAAAGAGTTAAAGCACCAAAAGAAAGGATGGCAGCTTACCAAAGAGAAGAAGCATGCAAAAAAGAAAAGAGACTTTTAATGTTATATGAGAAGTGGAAAATGCAAGCACGTGAGACGAGAAAGACTAAAGTCTGAAACACAACTATCAACTCTTGCAGACATCTTAGAAAAGGGAAAGGATGATGTCAAGAAACTTTATGCAGAAATAAGGACCCACGTGACACCGTCAGCTGATTTAAGGAGAAAGGTTGACGCGTGTAAAGCTGTAACTCGTGATGTCATGAAAATCATCTTTGAAAGATTAACTGGCATTGATGGTGACTTTGATGCAGATCATGAAAGAAATTGTCTACGTGAGCTTCTAGATTGTACTATGCACTGTCCATTTATGGCTCCACTGCTGCACAGTCCAACAGCACCCACCATTCTTCTACTTCATATCTTGCCTCAAAACGGGCTGACGCCAAAGCAGAACTAGCGGCAAAGGAGACTGAATACAAGATTGCACAAGAAGAACAAAGGCAGAAAGAAAAAATACAGGCTCTAGAAGAGCAACACAAGAAAGAAATGGATATACAACAATCTGAATTGGACCGCCCGCGGGCTGAAAAGGACGTTGAAGCAGCTTGAGCCAGGTTGGAAGTCTACAACAAGGAAATGTCATACATATGTGATCTCCAGTCAGTCAGAAGCGAGCAGGTGAGCCCAGGTTCCACACCAAAGCCCTCTACATCACCCCCTCTTAACGCAACCATGTTGTCACCCTCCCCCGGAGTCACTCAACTGGCACAGGCATTTCAAGACAGTATAATGTTAAATAGACTTCCCACACCAGAGCCAACAGTGTTCAGTGGTGAGTCAATCCACTTTATCGAATGGAAATCCACATTCTTGTCACTGATTGAACGAAAGGGCATCTCTGCTGCAGATAAGCTGTATTATCTAAAAAAGTATGTGAGTGGTCCAGCTCGTAAATGCTTAGAAGGAATTTTCTATAGAAATGATGAAGAAGCTTGCAGAGATGCCTGGGAAAAACGTAACCGGTATAGCCAGGCATTTGTTATTCAAAGGGCATTCAGAGAGAAGCTCTCAAGCTGGCCAAAAATACAATCTGAAGATGCTGAAGGACTGAGGACCTTCGCAAACTTTATAAATGCATGTTGGCTTGCAATGCCTCATGTGAAGGGACTAGAAATATTGAACGACTGTGAAGAAAATCAAAAACTGCTTCAGAAGTTGCCTGACTGGGTATCTACCAGATGGAATTGCTACGTCACAACGGCTCTTATGGAAGGTAAAGGCTTTCCTAGCTTCAGTGATTTTGCTACATTTCTGTCACTGGAAGCAGATGTGGCCTGCAACCCAGTCACCTCCATTCATGCACTTCGCTCTTGTGAAACAACCAGTGACAAAGGGAATGTAAAATATGTTAAAAGGAACAATGCAAGTGTATTCAGCACAAAAACAACTGAGCACAACATCAAACAAGTGATTAAACCACAGATTAGATCTCCATGCATGTTATGCCAAGACACACATCAGCTCCACAAGTGCCCAAACCTCATGAGCATGTCCTTAGAAGACAGAAGGACATATGTGAAGGATAACAAACTGTGTTATGGCTGTTTGAAACAAGGGCACAGTGCAAAGGATTGCAGACACCGTCTCACTTGTGACATCTGCACCAAAAGACACCCAACCCACCTTCACGATAAAGACTACAATAAGGATCTAAAAGGAGAAAGGCACGTGAGTATGGAAAATGTAACACAGCGCAACATATCAGAAACAGCAGCTGCCATGTCGCTTAATGTAACCAGAGTTGGACAATTTATTATTACGTCCATGATAGTGCCAGTGTGGGTGTCATCGGCTGCAAAGCCACGTGAAGAAAAACTTGTGTATGCACTGTTAGATACTCAAAGAGACACAGCCTTTATTGATCAAGATGTGAGTCGTGAACTGCAAGCAAATGTCTGTCCAGTGAAACTGAAATTGACCACTATGTTGGGAAAGAATACAGTTGTAAGCAGCGGAAAAGTGTCTAACCTTCTTGTGAGAGGCTACAATTCAGCAACAGTCATAAAACTCCCGACAGCATACACAAAACAGTACATACCTGCAAACCGAGAACACATACCAATCTGTGAAACAGCCTCTGCTATCGTGTTACTGTAAAGGAAATTCCTCCAGTAACTCCCATGGACACCATCCGTGCTCTGGAAAGTGACTTCAAAGAGATCAAATGAAATGACAAATCAGTGTCACAAGAGGATCTTATCTTTCTTGACAAACTCAAAGAGGAAGGAAAACTGAGCAAGGCCATTATGAAATGCCATTGTCATTTAAGGAAAGACCACAAATGCCTGACGACAGACATCTTACAGAGATCAGACTCGAGCAACTCAAAAGGAAACTCATCCGAGATGAAAAGTACAAGGAAGATTATGTTAAGTACATGAGTGTCATCATCGAAAGAGGTGATGCAGAGGAAGCTAAAGACGATGGACTTTCCGGTGAGACGTGGTACATACCACATCATGGCATCTATCACCCAAAGAAACCTGAAAAGCTGTGTGTGGTTTTTGACTGCTCAGCAAAACACAAAGGCATCAGTCTTAACCAGCACCTCTTAGCTGGCCCTGACATGACTAACAATGTCACAGGTGTCCTTATTCGCTTCGGACAACACCAAACAGCCTTAATGTGTGACATAGAAAAAATGTTTCACCGGTTTAAAGTCCAAGAGAGTGATCGCAATTACCTCCGCTTCTTATTGTGGAAAAATGGAGACTTAAAGACACAGCCTCAGACATACAGAATGACAGTATGTCTCTTCGGTGCCGTCTCTTCCCTAGGATGTGCAAACTATGGGCTAAAGCATCGAGCCAAAGAGAACTGTGTTGCCTACCCTGTAGGCTCTCAGTTTGTAGACCGGGACTTTTAAGTAGACGATGGGGTCACAAGTGTAGAGACAGTGCAAGTCGGTATACAGTTGGCACAAGAGGCACGAGAGCTTTGCGCTAAAGGTGGGTTTTTGTATCCAAATTTGCATCCAATAGCAGTGCCCTTTTAAGCAGTGTCCCAACATCAGAACATGCAACAGACATCAAAACAAAGGACCTGGCCTTTTGTTTGCTTTGTTTGCTTCCTGCTTCTGCCAGTTTTACTTTGCTTTTATTCCTTTTTACTTCATGTATTCTTACCCAATGATTTTATAATACACTTTTTAACATTATTTTACCCCTTTTTTACCGCATTTGGAATTTTAGTGAGGATTTTATTTTTACTTTTATTTTTGATCAACCTCCGATGACCATGCCTCCCTTCCCTGAGGACGATCACAGCAAACTCCTACAGAAAATCACTATGCTGGAAACTAGAGTGCAAAGGTTAGAGATGTACATGGAGATAAATGGACTATCTGGGAAAGAGGACACTACTCTACCACTCTACCATAGTAGCAGACAAGAGCATGCTAGTATACAGATAACTAGCACTAACAAGTCCGAGCAACAGGAGGGTTGTGTCCGGGTAAATAAAACTACTGGTATCAGTCCTCCTTGGAACGCTCTCGGAGCAAAGCCAAAGACTAAATCAGGACAAGCAACGGGCAGAACTCAGCGCCCAGAAATCTGTGATGCGACAGGCTGGCCAGCGTTACCATCCTCCTCAACTCCTGAGGAAAGCACGGCCATGGATAACAGCTAAAGGGAAAAGGAGCAACAAAACTCCTAAGAAACTGTGCAGCTACAAAATAGATTCGCTCCACTACTGCAGGACCCTGGATCTTCATCTGGTCACTTGGACAATCCTCCACATCCACAGAGAGGGGTAAGGTCTGAAAACTCAACAGAAGACAGAAAATTAACAGGGCCCCAGACTCTGATTGTGGGCGACTTGGCCATAAAAGATGTGAGACAGATGTGCAGTAACAACACAAAAGTGCTGTACTTCCCAAAACATATGGTCTCTGACACTACTGACAAAATCCTGAGCATTGTTGCAGAAAACCCAACTGTGAAAAACCTCGTACTACACACGGGCAAATGATATTGTGAAGCAGCAGTCCGAAATCCTCAAAAAGGACTTTAATAATCTGCTAAACACAGCAAGGTCGCTAAATGCAGAAGTTTTTATCAGTGGACCTCTACCACCAGTCAGAGGAGGAACTGAGAAATTCAGCAGATTACTAGCACTGAACACATGGCTTTCAACTGCATGTGATGTCCACTCAGTACATTTTATTGATAATTTTAACCATTTCTGGGATCCCAGGCATCTTTTTAAGGGAGACGGATTGTCTCTAAATAAATCAGGAGTAAAAGCTTTCACCTCCAACCTATTTTTCTTCCTGCGCCACAACCTTCCCTCTGCCAAGGACAGGATACGACGGGAATTTGCCAAGGACAAGATACGGGAATCTAAACAAAATGAAGAAACATCAAAACATCCAAAGCCAACACTCCCCCCCGAATGCTCTAACATGGAGAGAAGTCAGAGCAAAGATGAGGAGGCCACACCCCCTCCACTAGCAGGCACTGCCTGTGAGGATTCACTTCCCACAACCCCGCAAACCCTACCTAGTTCACCATCTTCCCAGGGCATCATCCCATTGCCCATCACCAAGAACCTCGCCAACCTGATGAAGCACATCACTACTGGGCCCAAACTGACCTCCTCCCCCAGTATCATTTTCACCTCCAGAAGCCCCTAAAAGTGGCATGCCCCACCAATTCCTCAACAAGCTCTGCTGCTATCATCACAACTGCAGCATCCACCACCCCCTCCTCCACGCCATCACCAAAATCATACTTTGTCTCCACAGCCTGATAACAGCACAGTAAGCTCTAACTGATATGTGCTGGGCCCAGGCTGCAATACTGTTAGTCATGGCTCTCTCCAGGAAAAGCCGGGGCCCAATATGCAAATAGCTGTTTCAATCCCAGTTTTGATAGGTAACAGAAAAAGTTTGGTAAATCTACAGAGAAATAAGGTTTACCCAACGCATTCTGCAAATTTATGTATCCCTTGCCAACCACAGTATGTCCCAGAACATTGGGAAAACAATGTTTTTAACACTAAATTTAGCTCTTTTAAATGTCAGGTCTTTGGTAGGCAAATAATTTTTAATCAATGATTTTATTATTAAGCACAAGCTTGATTTTATGTTTTTAACCGAAACATGGTTAGGACAAGATAATAATGCTGCACTTCTTGAGCAACCTTCTTGTGTTTATTTTTAAATGCTCTTTTCAATGCTTTTAATGTAATTATATGCCTTGTAAAGCACTTTGAATTGGGTAGTGTATGAAAGGTGCTATACAAATAAATTTGCCTTTGCCTTTGCCTGGACACAAACAGAGAGAGCACTAGGTATTCACTGGAACACAGAAAGGGACTGCTTTACATCGTCACACCAAAAGAACAGCCTCCCACACAGCGTGGAATTTTGGCCACAGTTGCAGCAATATATGATCCCCTTGGATTTGTCGCCCCCTATATGCTCAAAGGAAAAAGAATCCTCCAAGAAATGTGTCGCCAAGGAACTGGATGGGATGACCCGCTGTCTGACCAGCTGAAGCCAAGGTGTTGGAAAAGGGATCTCATCAATCTGAAAAGATTGGAAATAGCTAGATATTATGTGCCTGCAGACTTTGGAGATGTGGTAAAAAGGGAATTACATCATTTTTCAGATGCAAGCACAACAGGATATGGACAATGTTCCTATTTGAGGCTGATAAACAAGAATAGAGATGTTCACTGTGTTTTTGTCATGGGCAAGGCTCATGTCTCTCCCACTAAAGTCACCACAATTCCAAGATTAGAACTCACTGCAGCAACAGTTTCAGTCACCGTCAGTAACATGCTCAAGGAAGATCTGCTGTACAACAGTGTGGAAGAGTTCTTCTGGACAAATTCAAAGGTCACTCTTGGTTACATAAACAGTGAAGCCAGACGTTTCCACACCTTTATTGCCAACAGGGTGCAGTAGATCCGCAGCAGCACATCATCTCAGCAGTGGTTTTACGTCCCCACCTGTGAAAACCCTGCAGACAAGGCATCTAGAGGAACAACAGTAAATGAACTGTTGTCATCCAACTGGCTCACAGGTCTAGAATTCTTGTGGGAAAGAGAGCTACATCTGCCAGCAAAGGAAACTATGGAATTTCCAGTAGGAGACCCAGAGGTGAGAAAGGTGCAAACACTGCACACACAAACTACCTTGGAAAGGAGTCTCAGTGACTGGCTGACAAAGTTCTCGTCCAATGCAGTCCGTGCTGTAGCACGTCTCAGAAGACATCTGCTCAAAAACAAATCAGATTCTCACTATACTGTAAATGAATGACAAAATGCAGAACGTGTGATCATCAAAGATCTGCAAACACAAACATATCAAGAAGAGATAAAGACACTGAACAAAGACAAACCATTGCCGAGCAGCAACAAACTGCATCATTTGGATGTCTTCTGGGACAAGGACAGTGTGCTCAAGGTGGGAGGTCGTCTACATCCATCATCACTTCCCAATTCATTCAAACATCTAACGGTCATTCCCAGGGAGCACCACATTACAAAACTGATAATTGCACACTGCCATAATAAAGTTAGCCATCAGGGAAAAGGTTTCACAATAAACGAAATCCGAGCCAACAGCTATTGGATCCCGAGACTGGGTCAAGCTGTTGCATCTTACATCCACCAGTGTGTGTTTTGTCGGAGACTAAGGAGGCCTGTGGAAGGACAGAAAATGAGTGAGCTCCCCTCAGAAAGAACAGAACATTCCCGGCCCTTCACATATTGTGGCATGGACATTTTTGGCCCATTCTTAACTAAACAAGGAAGAAAGGAACACAAACAATATGACCTCCTCTTTACATGTTTCTATTCACGTGCCGTTCATGTAGAAATGTTAGAGGATATGTCAACTGATGCCTTCATCAATGGACTGCGATGCTTTATTGCACTACGAGGCTTAGTCAGACAAATTAAATGTGATCAGGGCACTAATTTCATGGGTGCTAAATATGAACTGAATGCAGTTCTACGAGAGGTTGATACTAACAAAATTGCAACTTTCCTTGCAGAAAAACTTATTTTGAACACACCTCATGCAAGTCATGCTGGTGGAGTGTGGCAGCGCCAAATAAGGACTGTCAGAAACATTTTTAATGCCACACTTGCTCTTTCACTAGGCCGGCTCAATGATGCTTCCTTAAGAACCTTTTTATATGAGGCAGCAGCAATTGTAAATAGTCGCCCCCTTACAACAGACAATCTCAATGACCCAAACAGTTTGGAGCCACTCACTCCAAATCACCTTGTTACCATGAAACCCACAACTGCTCTGCCTCCACCAGCTGAGTTTGCAAAGGAAGATCTGTATGCACGAAAGAGATGGCGCCAAGTGCAGTATCTAGCGGAACAGTTTTGGAGTCGCTGGAGAAAGGAGTACCTACACAACATTATGATCAGACAACAATGGCATAAACCTAAGAGAAATATTCAAATAGGAGACATAGTGATGGACAAGGATGACATGCAACCACGGTTGGTGTGGAGACTTGGAAGAGTCTGAGGCTGTAATTGATAAAGATGGACTCTGGTCAGAACAGCGAGAGTAATTCTTGGAGATAAGAATCTGAGCAGAAAGGGTGAACGCTTGAGCAAAGTGTCTATAGTAGAACGTCCAGTTCACAAATTAGTTCTGCTATTAGAGGCATGAAGTCAAAGGATTAAGAATGGTTTGTGTTAAATGTTTAGAGAAATGTTTAAGATGTCTATAATTTTTCATGAAGGGTTATTTCATGTTAAGAAATTATTTGTTTTAAGCTCTTATATGTTAAAACAACAAACAATTTGGTGGGAGTGTAAGAGACCGTAAAGTCATGAAAGTTATGTGCTTTTAGTTTGGTCATTTCCTTTTTTGGGCAGAAGTTTTATTTTGAAAGGAAGGTTGACGGGGGAGGAGAAAAAGGGAAGAAAAAACGGTGCTTGAGGAACAAGGTTTGTGAAGAATATTTATGTTTCTGAAGTGTGTTGATGTTTTGGGTTGTGAGGGTGGACAAATTATACAAATGAGTTATGGTGATTTGCTAACACGGTGTCTTTTTCTTAATTTTTACTCCCTTCAGCTCTTACATTGGTTTAAGACAGCAAAGGACAATAAAATAAAGTTACAAAACCATCAGTTTTAGGCTTTTTCTTCGACCGGATGCTACACAGGTTATAAATGATGCATATCTAATTTTTGGTCTTTTATGGAAAGGCCATATTCCATATATATTTAATGAAACTTGTTTTTCATTTAATTTTAATTTAGAATATTTTGTATATTACAATAGTTTAACTAAATTACACTTAAATTAAACCCAATATATTTTAATCAACTAAATCTAGATTTAGTCGACCAAAATATTATACTATTTAGTCGACTAAAATTGCATTTTAGTCAAAAGACTATGACTAAAACTAAATTAAAATCTGTCAAAATCAACAGATTGATACATTACTTTAATGTTGTAGCTGGTAAAAGTGGAGCTAATTGAATATGTCATATGCTTATAATTTGAATTACTGCCTGGTACTCTGTGCATTTCTGACTCAGGGTCACTTATGGTCATACTGTATTTTGTATTATTGGTCTGATTCTAAAAGGTGACTAAAGAGCTGTCTTTTCATGCCGACCCCGCTTGTGTTATCCCCAGTACCAGTCATCTGTTTCCCAATATTCCATTCTGTTACGCCCCAGCCTAGGGGTTGCCGGAGCGTAACACGATTGTGGAGTTTTCCTCCAAACCTCTTCCACTCTCCACAAACACGAACGAATAATCGAATTACAATTAACACGAATATTTATTCTGTTTAAACACAGAATACAATACAGAATGTACAACACAAACAAAACGCTAATTTAGCCCTACTCAAAACAAAACGCTCCTTGAGCCCTACGATATCAAACAAACGAAAATCAATAACAGAAACGCTACAATAGCCCTACGATCTCAAACAAACAAAAGATCAAATAACAAAAACGCTAAACAGCCCTATAATAGCTAATCAAAAGAAATAACACAAAATCACAGGTCACTAGCCTGGAAACTCCTAAAACAAACAGGAGAAAACAAAACACAAACGTAGCCTAAATCTCTAAGTATTTCTAAACTAAATAACGAAAATCCTAGCAATATTAAATCCTTTAATCGAAACAAAAACCTAATCTCTAACTAACTAACTAACTCGAAGTCGAAATCTCTATCAAAATAGCTGGGAATGGCAAAGGTGGGAGAATAGCTCTCTCGAACAGCAGTCCGTGGGCTTCTTATAGTCCTTCCGGGAAGTGTTGGACCAATCCCGGAAGTCCAATCCACGGTCCTCGAGTCCACGCCCACTCCAGCATCCGATACACACACACACATACACACACACTCGAAATGGGGAGGGGAGAGCCAACAACACACAACCACACACACAATGACCCCTAGGGTCATAACACCTCCCCCCCTAAGACCAAACTTTTTCCCAAGAAAATGTTTGTCTCTCTTTTTTTTTTTTTTTTTTTTCTATTTTTAACATCGGGATAGAGCATCAGCCATCACATTTTCTAATCCTTTTTTATAGCGAATTTCAACATTGTAGTCTTGTAACAACAATGACCAGCGCATAAGACGATTGTTGTTGTTTTGCATTCGAGTCAGGAATACCAGAGGGTTGTGGTCAGAGAAGACGAGGGTCTGCTGTGTATTTGAACCAACATACACCTCAAAATGTTGTAATGCTAACAATAAGGCTAATGCCTCCTTCTCAATGGTGCTATAATGCAGCTGATGTTTCTTGAATTTCCTCGAAAAATAACTGATTGGATGGTCTATGCCCGCATCATCCTCCTGTAGGAGTACTGCACCTGCTCCGAGAGCACTAGCGTCCACCTCCAGTTTAAATGGACGGGTGAAGTTTGGGGCAGCAAGAACAGGAGCACTACAAAGTAAAGCCTTGGCGGCCTCAAAAGCAGACTGACATTTCTCTGACCACTGGAACGGAGTTTTTGGACTTACTAAGCTCGTGAGAGGAGCTACTACTTCAGAAAAGTTTCTACAAAATGCTCGATAATATCCGGCCATTCCTAAAAATCGGCGGAGCTCACGGCGTGTCAGAGGGGCTGGGAAATCAAGGATTGCTTGCACTTTAGTAGCAATAGGAGAAACGTGACCTTGGCCAACCTGTTTTCCAAGGTAGGAAACTGTTGCTTTGCCGAACTCACATTTAGCTAAGTTGAGTGTAAGGGAAGCCTGTTTTAATCTGTCAAAAATCTGGGTTAGCGTGTCTAAATGTGCGGACCAGGTGTCAGAATATGCTACAATGTCATCTAAATATACCTCACAATTGTCCACACCTGACAGTACTATGCTCATTAGTCGCTGGAAAGTGGCTGGTGCATTTCGAAGTCCAAACGGCATGACTGTGTATTGCAGAAAGTGGTCCGGAGTCACAAACGCTGAAATCTCTGAAGCACGAGGTGTCAAAGGAACTTGCCAATAACCTTTTAGCAGGTCCAATTTTGTGACATATTTAGCGGCACCCACACGGTCGATACAGTCATCCATACGTGGCAACGGGAACGAGTCTGGTTTTGTAACGGCGTTTACCTTTCGGTAGTCGTTACAAAACCTGAAAGTCTGATCAGGTTTGGGAACTAACAGAGATGGCGAACTCCAAGGGCTAATGCTTGGAATAGCGAAACCATGGTCTAGAAGATAGTTTACTTCTTGACGCATTATTGCACGCTTTTCTGGGTGAGTACGGTAAGCATGTTGCTTAATGGGCTTATGGGTTTCAACATCAATATCGTGACTTAACACATTAGTTTGGGTGGGAATGTCATTGAAAAGTGCTAGGTTATTGTTAATGAGGTTATGAATGTCAGCTCGGGCAGGTTCTGGCAAATACGCTATGTGACTGTCTAAATGGCTCAAAATTTCCGAGTTCTGAAAACGTACACAGGGGACAGAATCATGTTTGTCGCTTAACCCGTCATCACTGGGTTTGTATGATGGGCGGGTGACAGACACGGGGGTAACAGGGACTGGTTTAGGAGACGAAAGTTCTTCCTTTCGACCAACATACTGTTTGAGCATGTTGATGTGACAGACACGAGAGGTTTTCTTTCGGTCTGGAGTCTGAATTACGTAGTCAGTCTCGCTAAGCTTTCGGTCAACTACGTAAGGGCCAGAAAATTTGGTTTGTAGGCCGGAACCAACAACGGGTAACAGAACTAACACACGGTCACCTGGCTGAAAAGTCCGTGTAACCGACTTTTTGTCATAACGGTCCTTCATTTTGGACTGTACCTTGACTAAGGACTCACGCGCTACATCACAAGCATGATGTAGTCTTTCTTTAAATGAACTAACATAGTCCAAAATATTCTTCTCAGGGCTTGGCTTCTCTGAGAGCCATGTTTCACGCAGCAAACGCAATGGTCCACGCACAGTGTGGCCAAAAACTAAGTCAGCTGGACTAAATCCTAGCGACTCCTGGCAAGTTTCTCTCACGGCGAACAACAACAATGGTAAGCCTTCGTCCCAATCTCGACTTGACTCGGAGCAAAACTTTCGTAACATGCTTTTCAGAGTTTGATGAAACCTTTCCAGTGCACCCTGACTCTCGGGGTGATATGCACTAGACGTGCGGTGTGTGACTTTGAGCTCTGCCATGACCTGAGCGAAAACTTTCGACATGAAATTTGATCCTTGATCACTCTGAATATTCTTGGGCAAGCCAAATGTGGAAAAAAATTTCAGAAGTGCCTTGACTATGGCACGAGCTTTTAAGGATCGAAGTGGCACTGCCTCGGGGTAACGAGTGGCAGCACACATTATCGTGAGGATGTATTGATTTCCGGATTTAGTTTTTGGCAACGGACCAACACAGTCAATAATGACGTGCTCAAACGGTTCCCCAGTTACAGGAATTGGTTTCAATGGGGCAACAGGAATTACCTGGTTGGGCTTACCGGAGACTTGACACGTATGACAGGAACGACAGAATTTTACCACATCGGACTTGAGTCCTGGCCAGAAGAAGTAACGAAGAATACGATTGTATGTCTTTCGTATTCCCAAATGTCCTGCCATACTGTGATCATGTGCTAGGGTCAAAATTTGGAAACGAAGGTGTTGGGGTATTACTACCTGACAAACAGAGTCATGTACATTACCAGAGCTCGGAGTCCAACGTCGCATCAACACACCATCATTCACAAGGTACGACACACCTCGATTACATTGTTGACTTTGTAACAATGACATACAGGAAGACAAAGTATCATCATTTTGTTGTGCCTTAATTAGCTGTTGTCTGTCCACCGACAGAGACAGGGTTTTGTCATCAGGTCGTAGTTCAACACACACAGATTCTTCTTTTTCACATTTTGTAGGTAGACTTGGCGGATCAGAAGTGCTCATAAAAGAATCACTGAGATCCACCAAGTTTCCAAACTTTCGTGCTTGAGCACGGGTTACAGCACACATGGGAAATATTACAGGTGAGTTTAACACAGAGTCATCTGACACACATGCGGAAGCGATCGGACATTCGATCACTTCCGTTGACGGGAACACTTGTCCAACAGCTAACTCATTCCCAAGAATAAGATCTATCCCTTCTATTGGCAGTTTTTCTCGAATGGCAACTTTACATTTGCCTGACAGAAATTGGGATGATAGTTGCACAAAGTGTAATGGGGCACGTACAACATTCATTTCAACTCCCCACATCAAAATGTCGGACCCGCAGTAAGACTGGGCCGAGAGAGGTAGTACGTCTTTACGTAACACAGACTGCTTTGCACCAGTATCTCTCAGGATCGTAATTGGAATTTGGATTGACTCATTTTCTAAGGAAACAAACCCTTTTGTAACAAATGGCTTAAATGCCTTGTCCACTTTGTTATTTCCAACCATGCCCACAGGTGGCAGGGTAGGTGGCGGGGTTTGTATAAGAGCCACTGGAGATGATGACTTAGCAGATTTAACATTTCTGTTCTGCTCTTTTTTCTTCAGAATGGGACACACAGCAATGAGGTGACCCTGCTCATGGCAGTAGAAGCACTCGCGTTTTTCAGCGGTGACTGGGATTGTACGTCGGAAGCTTTTTGGAGAGGGATTTTTCCTCTCAACGAAACTCAAGTCATGCCTGACGGGTGGAACGAAGACGGTTTTATGCGTTAGCGCAAACTCGTCAGCCATAACAGCAGCATTGTCCAGAGATGTAACTTTCTGTTCGTTCAAATAAAGTACTATTTTCTCTGGCAACCGATTTTTGAATTCTTCCAATAGAATTAACTCACGCAAATTGTCTAAGGTTGTAATTTTACTAGCCTGACACCATTTGTCAAAAAGAATGCCTTTCTCTCGTGCAAACTCTACATATGTCTGTGTAGCAGTTTTTTCACAATTCCTAAATTTCTGTCTGTAAGCCTCTGGCACTAACTCATACGCACGGAGGACTGTGGTTTTAACTGTATCATAATCTAAACTGTCTTCAATAGACAGTGACGCACACACTTCTTGGGCTTTCCCAACAAATTTGCACTGAAGCAATAGAGACCACACATTCCGTGGCCAATTTAAGGTGGCAGCTATACGTTCGAATGCACTGAAATACGAGTCTACTTCAGACTCTCTAAAAGGTGGTACTAATGCAATGTGCCTACTAACATCAAAGCCTTCGTGGGGTCTGGAAATAGGTGACTGAAAGGAGGGACTGGCAGCTAAAGCAGCTCCCTGCTCCAACTCCAGAACCCTTACCTTAAGGTGCATGGCTTCCACCTCCAACCTTTTGTTCTGCAGTTCGACCTCCCGAATCCTCAGAGTGAGTTCTAGCTCCTCTGTTGTACGTCCAGCTTGGACTGGGAGGTCTTTAGGTGGGGTAGGAATACCAGCCAGATCACCCGGCCCGACTCCATTTGTAGGAGTTGGCACACCAAACAACCCTCTTTCCGTCAGCTTTGCTATGAGGAGTTGTTTTATCTCCTCCTTCTTTGCATTTGTCGGCACATGCACGTCAAAAAAATTGGCGATTAACACCAAATCAGCCTTGCGGCACCTATCCAACTTATCTACAGTTGGACTCAAAGTGAAGTCCTCCAATTTGAACTCCTTACTCATGCTGCCACCACCACAAAAAGAAAAAACTGCGAAACAGACAAAAGAGTTTACACTTACCGAACACGCTAGGAAAAGCACTACAAAAAAAAGACGGTACGACGGTACGCAAAACGCGACGGATGAGCCCCCAAATCTATGATTTGGGAACGGTATGCAAAACGCGACGGACGAGCCCCCAAATCTATGTTACGCCCCAGCCTAGGGGTTGCCGGAGCGTAACACGATTGTGGAGTTTTCCTCCAAACCTCTTCCACTCTCAACAAACACGAACGAATAATCGAATTACAATTAACACGAATATTTATTCTGTTTAAACACAGAATACAATACAGAATGTACAACACAAACAAAACGCTAATTTAGCCCTACTCAAAACAAAACGCTCCTTGAGCCCTACGATATCAAACAAACGAAAATCAATAACAGAAACGCTACAATAGCCCTACGATCTCAAACAAACAAAAGATCAAATAACAAAAACGCTAAACAGCCCTATAATAGCTAATCAAAAGAAATAACACAAAATCACAGGTCACTAGCCTGGAAACTCCTAAAACAAACAGGAGAAAACAAAACACAAACGTAGCCTAAATCTCTAAGTATTTCTAAACTAAATAACGAAAATCCTAGCAATACTAAATCCTTTAATCGAAACAAAAACCTAATCTCTAACTAACTAACTAACTCGAAGTCGAAATCTCTATCAAAATAGCTGGGAATGGCAAAGGTGGGAGAATAGCTCTCTCGAACAGCAGTCCGTGGGCTTCTTATAGTCCTTCCGGGAAGTGTTGGACCAATCCCGGAAGTCCAATCCACGGTCCTCGAGTCCACGCCCACTCCAGCATCCGATACACACACACACATACACACACACTCGAAATGGGGAGGGGAGAGCCAACAACACACAACCACACACACAATGACCCCTAGGGTCATAACAATTCACTCTGTAGTATATTCAGTGTTTCACTTGCATGTTGCCAAATTTTCTATTGATCCATCCCAGTTGCACCTTTTTTTTTTTTTAACCATTTTGGTGAATGGCTTTTCTTGCTTGCCTGCATATTTCTGGACTTTGCCTTTTACCTGAATCCTTATTGCTGAGTGTTTCTCTTTGCGGATTTCACCCTTTCCGTGAGCAATTACCTGTTACTACCTAAATTACCTTTAATAAATTTTTTTTTTTTTTTAATTGTTCCTCTGGGTCCTTGAGTCTTGAAATTGAGGCCAGTGTTTTTGAGCTGAGAGGCATTTAGGAAATATGTTACAGCATTAAATGTGGATTATTCTTTGTTCTTATTCTTTGTGAGTAGGAGCTGCCTTTACTTTTTTTTTTAGACAACTTTGTTAAGAGACAGTGGAAATAACTCTTTCACACAGGATTAAGCAGTATAAAATACATATAATGAAACTAGTTTTTAACCTATAGGATTGAGGAAAATAAATTATAAAGCATATTTATTAAAAATTTAAGTACATGTGCATACACATACACATGCAGACAGAAACATTCATTGGTGTATACAAATAATTGCTTATAATGGGAATAATAACAAAATAATAATCACGTGTACTATATTTAAAGCTGATCTAATGCTGTTTGATTGCATCCATCCTGGTTTGTTTTCCAGCCACAGTTTTCCCCAGTCATACGACTGAGCTGCAGAGTGGTATCTCTTATTATTTATCATTGTCTCTGTATTCCTGTCCTGCATGCTGTTTCATACTCATGCAAGACAATAGCCAATCTGTTACTGTTTTCAGTCTAAATTATTAATGTCACTAACCGCACCATAAAAAATCAGTCTGAAACACTGATGCCAGAGGGTATGACTATATAATATTACAGTCAGTCACTTGTAAATCCTTTTCATTAGACTATAGCTGAGGTGTGTTTACTCATATCCCACGCTGCCTTGATGTTTCAGCTGGCACTGAGAGGCGCAGTTTGCTCTCCTTCTCTGTTTCCAGCGCTCGATCCCCTCCCTCTTCTCCACCCATCTTCATTTACATCCACAACAGTGTGGACCACTCTTACCAGTGCCTGCTCTCCACTCCTCTCTCCTCCTGGCTACCTCTACCTCACCCTTGCTTGCCCTTGTATCACGCTGCTGATATATGAGACGGGATTTGTGCAAAGGGGAGCTCTCTGTATTGGATCTCTGAGTGGAGAGGTGAGTTGAGTGTCTCTCTCACCACACTGGAGCCTCACTGATGCAGGTTACATCCTCCGGAGCAGCGGCAGAACAGCCACAGGAGAAGCCCACATGTATGCCTGGATGTGCTTTGTGTTGTGAGGAGAGCAGACTGAAAAAAGGGAGGCAGAAGGCAGAGGGAGGGGAGCATTTAGCAAGAGGTGCCCGAGAGTGACAGGGGCTTGGGGGGAGGTGGGGTGGGGTCTGCAGGGAGTGTTTTAAAAGTGAAGGGAGGAGAGGGGTGTCTGCTCTGCTCTCGGATCAAAGGAGTGGAAGGAGGATTGCTTTTTGCTCTGCCGCAGAGACTGGGAAGTCACAGGCTCTCCTGAGACTGTGGTATTACAATTAGAGACCAGAGACTGTTTGCAGCACTGTCAAGCAGGGGGAGGCGGGTAAGGACACTGAGTGAGAGGATCTGTCAAAGGACTTGATCTGGACAGAGGTGAGCCTGCTTCCTGAGTGAAGACTCCGAATAAGAGGAAGGAGGAAGAGCATAAGAGAATCCCTCCAGGAAACTGGCAGCATTCCCATTTTGCTAGAATCTAAACCAGGACCTCATCATGGCTGTCCAACTCATTCCTGAATCAGCTGTGTGTTTGCTCATGGTGAGTCTTGGAGGGTTATAGTATTGTTACCTACTGTCTGTTTTCATTCCCTTCTCGCTTTCTCTCTTTCTTTCATCACAAATACCATGTAGCCACGAAAGCAAGAGGTCAGCTGTCATCTCAAAAGATTGTTGCTCCTCCTCTTTACTACCATCTATTAGTTAAAATCCTTTGATAACTTCCCAGTGAGAGCGAGAAGCTGCTTTCCATAAGAAAAAAAAAGTATTTGTCTTTTGCATCCAACTCAGACAATATTTGCTTTTGTCTAACTCCTTCATGTGTTCGATTACTGCAGTGGTCAAGTGTGGGAGAAATCTCTCATACCCAGCCATGGTAGTGCAGTGCTGTGGATTTGGTTTTAGAAATACATGTTATGTTCCATGGGTGTATGAACAAAATAATGCATGTCTGCAGTGCATGTACATACATGGTTAACACACTCCTTTTGTGCCTCAGCTTGTGATCATTTCCCATGTCCAATACTGAATCCATTCAAATACACATTATAAGGGGAAACATTTGGCTTTAGCCCAATGGCAGAAGATCTATTGGATCTTATTAGCCTGGATTTGAATGAACAACTCCCAAAACTGTAAAAAAAACTTTCTATTCTATTAATTGTATTGTAATTTGATGTCCATTTCTTATATTTTTATTACTTTATTTTATTTTCTATATACTCACGTGGTTCCGATCTGGCCACTGAGAGAGATTAAATGGAAACACAACATGCATAAATCCACTGGACTCCTCTGTCCCCTCTGTCCAGCTGCACAGTGAAACAATAGCAGTGTGGCTTCGCTGCATGTGCAGAATACAGATAAGGCATGGACCACTCTTATCACTGATATAAATGTTCACCCTGTATGCAGGTGACTTTGTCTAAGAGAGTGTGTTCTGCTCATTCTCATTCCGTATTCTTGGCATTCAGCAATCCCGGGGGGAGTCAGTTATGCATCAATCATGCATCGTCGCACTACCTGCTATCTCCACTCTCCACCTGTCATGGCTGTCTGTTACTATGGCGATAGGCCAAGCAACCCCACTCAGAGGTTAGGCAGCAGCAAAGGGAGCAGGGTGGGAGATGACGGACAGTGAAAAAGGACATGTGAGTAATGACGGCAGGGACATGAGGAGAAGGGATGAGTTAGAAAAGGAAGAAAAAGAGAGTTTTGATTTCTGCAGAAAGTGCCACACTACAACACATATTATCACCTTTAGGCTTTTTCCTCACCAAAACACATCTTTAATGTATTTTTTATCCTGTGTGGAACAGAGACATATCAGGGTGTCCTCGGATCCTTAAAAAGTCTTAAATTCCATATTATAAAACTAAGGCCTTAATTAGCATTAAAATGTCTTAAATTCGCGTTTCAAATGTCTTAAAATGAAATCTAACAGACCCCATAAAGAAGATTTTATTTTCATCTTGAAATCAGTTTGAAATCCTTTCGCGTATTTGTTACGCAGAACGAAATAGGCGGAACCAACTAAAATACGCGTTTGAGGGGAGTTTATTTAACACATGCTTTCCGGCAGCTGCGTGAACTGCGGGAAAGTTTCAGCATTAGTCTTTTACCATGGGTAAATGTAAATTTAATGACAGTTGGTTACAAAACCCTAATTTTGCGCCGTGGTTAAGTCCCGTTAGTGGCAACGTGTTCGAGGTCCGGTGCAGGCTGTGCAAAAAAATGTAAAACTCAGAACAATGGGTATGAAAGCTTTGGAGACCCACATGCGGTGTGAATAAGACAAAGCGGCTGCAGAAACATGCCCGAAAACACCTGGCATTTTATTTTTGTTTTACTCAATAAATCAAAAGGTGTGTAAACACTTTATATCAATAAACAGTGTGTTATGGGAATTGGTTGTATTGTGATGTTTTATTTTATTTCTACAAAATTGATCTTAAATTTCATTCAGCGTGGTATTAAAAAGGTCTTAAAAAGTCTTAAATCTAGTTCTTAGAAACCTGCAGATACCCTGCATAACCTCAGACCTGAATGGATTCTTCTGCTGAGCATTATCTCATATCATTGGCAGAGAGTTGCTGACCCTTTTAGTCCATTTTACACTGCCTTTCCATATGGAAGCATTAGTTCAGGGGTGCTCCTTTACAAGTGCACTTACTGTCATAGCTGACAGCCCTAAAACACTCTTGTCATTTCAGCTCACATGGGAAAACAGGCTGTCACATTTTTTATGGCACTGTGCCATTTACAATTTGAATCCACATTTACAGTTTTCACAGGATTCAGACCTGTGTGAGTCTGACATTTCTCACTGAGCAAGACCTTGCTTTTTTAGGTGTTTTCTTTGGCAGAGATTTGATCATGGCTGTTTAGTTCACAAGGAATAACACGACTTAAATATGTTCTGTGGTGAATATTCCTTTAAATACATCCCACATCATATAGCTCATTTCAGAGCTCAGGGATTTGTACGTAAAATCCATGGCATTTGTATTCACGCTGACATGTTCCAAGCTTGAACCTATCTTAATTATTAATGGGAGCTCATGCAGTTTGTGTGTGTGTGTGTGTGCATGCTTGCTTGTACATGAAATTAATATTGATCATGCTTCCTGTCTCTCTGTGTATTAATATTTCAGGTGAATAAGTGATTATCTCCTGCAGTAATTAAAGGAGCTGCTTTTAATAATTTGCATTGGCAGCACAACAAATACTAACCATAACAAACATTCAAAATCATGTGTAGATACATGCATGCAACTGGAGCAGTATTTGGCAGGAAGTGATCTGATTCAGTTAACTCAAGTGGGAAAAACTGGTTTCTTCTTTCTGCTGTTCCTGTTGTGAATGATACAAGTAAATAAATGAGGCAAATAGTGTTTTAGTTTTCCTCAGGGCTCTGTTGATCTGGAAATTATGTGATTGGGCCAGACTTACACTAACTCAGCTATAAAACCTAGTGGTCCCATGTTTGCCATACAGACTGGGTCAAGAGGGGAACATCATTTTATGAGAATATGGCCATTGTCCTTGAGCACCTTAATACTGTGATGGATTGGTGAGATCAATAAAATATTATTACTGGGATGATGAATTGATGAACGAGTCAGAAGGGAATTATACTTATATAAACTTATTCATTTTTAATACACTTAATTTTCATGGATTAAATAAAGGCACATTTTAAGGGAACACACCTAATGTATCTGCATCAACATCTTTCTCTCTCTGCCTAGTCTTTTGTTCTAAAGAAGGATGAAGAGATCGATAACAAGTCTGTCTCCAGCTGAGACTCAGAGAGACTATCATCTAATATAGGAACAGATCACAAATTAGCTGCTGTCATTTGACCTTAGTGTGGCACAGTTGCATTTCTACTGAGATCTCTTTCACATACGTCCAATCTTTTACTAAACTAGAACTAGCGACTGCACAAGACTGGTGTCTATTTTGAACCTTTGGCTTTATGACATTTTTCTTACACACTCCTTTTGTGCCTCTTCTTGACTGCCGAAATCCTTTTGTATCTTAAATCCAAATCTGGAGCACTATAGTCTTTGTAATCGCACTCATTAGTCAACTGATTAAGTCTGCTCTTCAGTTCGCCAAGAAGAACAGCTCTTAGTTGTCTTCAAGATTGATGTGTCTTGGGGGAGACACTTAGGAAAAGAATTAAATGCCCACAAAAACCAATTAAATCTTTTTTTTTATGTGGTTAATCCATGATTTATCTAAATAAAATAAGGTGTTATGTGTAATTATAATTAGAGAAAGGGATGAGGTTGTCAAAAATCCATCAAAAATCCACACTGTGCTCTGACTTAAAGCTTTTTTTTTATTTTGCAGCTATTTGTTCTGTCAAAGTAGCTGATCAATATTAGTCTGAATATCTTTTACACTGGACCCTTCAAACGCAGCTGAGAGGAAGCTGGCCAAGTTGGCATCTTGACACACACTGATATTAAGTGGATTATCAGCATATTGCTGCAGGGGTCTACTCTGCATAGAGTGAGAGAACTGCAGCTCACATATCCACTGTTCCTCAGTCAGTTCATTTTTAAAGGTCTGTAGTCAGTGTTTTCCCGACTCAATTAAAAACCTCTGGCCTGGAAGATGACATCATCGCACATTATTAAGCTGCAAGCATGGGGCTTGCACCAAGTGATGTTGATAACTTCACAATGGAAGTGTTACTTCTACTCCGGCAAGCATCCAGCCACAAACCTATAAGCACAATAGAGGCACCTCCAAAACAAAGATCTTACATTGGCCTTCATGTTGGCATCCATGGCTCTTCATTCCTCTCCCTCATTCAATTAGCCTGTCACTGAAGATGGAGACCAGATGACTCAGTGTGATCAAACCAGAGGATTCATTCAGCACTAATCAAATCACTGCTCTATGACGTGATGTACTCAGTGTGTGTGTGTGTGTGTGTGTGTGTGTTTACATGTGACTTAATTACAATGTGCATTAAGCTTGTATCAGAACCTTAGCTTATCCCTATAAAAGCTTAGAATATCTATATAGCAGTCCAGCCAGTGAAACATGGGTCAATGTCAGTGTTTAGAGATGGTTATAAGAATTATTATTGTGTTTTCCATAACTGATTGATGCCGGTTAACAGAATGACATCATACTGAGATAATTGATTATTGCCCTGTGACAATAACAATGGCTGAGGGGGAGAGGAAAAGTGAGTATTACGGTAATTCACAAATCTTTCAGTCACGCAAAGTCAACATATTTCTTTTAAATCTACCCCAAATCCCCAACATGTTGTAAAAAACAACAGTACAAAATAAGATCTACTGCTGAACTGATCTATACCCTCATGTAGTTCTACCTCTCAGCACAGACGCAGATGGCATTTCATTACATTATTTTCACTCCTTGTCTTCCTGCATGTAAAGTGCTTCCTTGTAATAATACTGAAACAATAACAACAATGAAAATATCACAGTTTGTCATTTCCCTAATGCTGCAGTCTGACTGCAGAACGGGCATGCTTGAGTGATGTTAGGAACTGGTGCTGCTGATGTCAGCAAACTAAAGCTCTGGAGTTGCTGCAGGGGAATGAATATTGTGTTTTCTTTAATTCATCTCTTATGTTTCTTTAGAAATTCATTCACATCTGTATATTTTTTTTTCAGCAAGTCACCTTGGTTTAAACCAAAATAGTCAGATTACATGGGCTAAACCCAAACCCAGTCGCCAGATCCACAGACATGGTTCCTGATTGATATTGATTGAAGCTTTGAATCTCTGGAGTTCAGTGTCAGTGTAATGCTGTCTCTAATCGCATTATTGATTGGTCTGTCTCCAGAGACCATCAACAAATTTTGCTTCAGAATGGGTAACAGTTGTAACCTTTGTCAAACTGTTAATTGTAGTTGTTTCAGTTATATTTGCATATGTTTTTGACTGACTTTATTTACCAAAGTTGGTAAAATTCAACTGATTCATTCAATTCAAACATTCAATTCAAAAATATATTTATGTTGCTTATATATGAGCGCAAGGAAGAGAAACCATAAATAAAAGTATACTGGCTGCATTGTGTTTGTGTGTGTGCATCTGTTTTGTGTGTATTTGAGACAAAACCATGATGAGATGTTTACATTGCAGCCTGTTTAAGACTATTGACAGGCTGCAGAGGTGAGTGTGCCTCAGGTCTAATTGACTTCACCAGAGTATCTGCTCAGCTGTGCTCATATATGTGTGTGTGTGTGTGCCAGGGGAAGGTCTCACATGTGACGATGTGAAGTGTTTTCACAGTGTAGTGTGTGTGTGTGCACAGTGAATCTATTTCTGCATGTTAATTCATGTGGCAGCATGGCGTCTAATGGCTAAGTGGCTGTGAGTCATCAGCTTGTGTAGCAGGTGAAGGGTTAATGAATCAGCCGTTAATGAGCAGAACACGACCCAGTATGTGTTACCTTAGCAGATGCTCTTCAAAATCTGCCAGTGTTTTCCTCTGCTCTGCCTTTGTCCTGATGTTTATTAGAGCTCTGCAGGTTTCATCTGGCTGCCTCTGCAGGTGCCCTGACATGCACTGAAGCTGCTCCAATAAGGAATGCTAATTATGCAGTTTTTGCCTCTATGCAGTATATGACTTTGTCCATGAACTTCAGCTGAGATGTGTATTTGCATTCACTGTAAGATATTGGCCAACAGCATAAGAACTATTTTTTTCTTTCTCGCCCATACATTTTCACACAGAAGGACCTGGACATGACCTACTTTATGGTGCAGGCAGTAACTGCTTTTATGACAAACAACCTGTTTTGGCTTTAAGAGATTTTTGTCTTATTTCAGTTGTGAGCTGCTGCACACAGCCAAGCCTATGCAGAACATTTATTTGACGGCTGTCCCCTTTAGAAGGTCTAGCTGCCGTGGAAATAAACCCTTCAGGGTTGATGAATGAGGGGTTTCTGCTGATGTTCCAGCATCAAAACACCATAAGCACACTGTATTCCAGGTTAATCAATCTCAGAGAAATGCAAGGCAAGTGTCTGTGTGTGTGAGGAAGGGGGTCAGTACAGTCTCCACTGCTTTTTGTTTTTGTGCTGTTTATGGATCATATGGCTATGATCTATATGAACTTAAAAGTTCCCAGTTTAGGTAAAGTGATAAAGTGAGGTAAACTGGGCTTGGCTAGATTCAGATTTGTAGTTTTCTCTTTTACTTTAAATAATAAATACTTGACTTCTTTTCCAGGGCAACAGCAATGTCACATTTGCAAGTTGCCACCTGTCATATGTGCCAGGATGCAGGTTTGTGGGAGGGGTGTCAGGGTGGCATGGGAGGCAGGGAGCAGCATAGTCACCAGGCGGTCTGATTGGCTCACCATCTGTCTCTGGGACTAAACAGATGTCTGAGTCCAAAGACCAGTTTCTCTTTGCTTCCAAGTTTTTCTCTGCCTTTGTGTTCATGTCTGTTGCTGTGAATGTAATTGTGTGTGTGTGTGTGTGTGTGTGTGTGTGTGCTTCTTTCTAACATTTCATACTCTGGTTGACACAGGTCCCAGTGGGGCTGACTGTCTTCCATATGGACTGCATGAATTAACAGGGAGCAGATCCTTGTTTATAATGAAGAGCTATCTTGTTAGCATCATTTACAGGAATCACCAATACCACATACTATATTATGCAAGGTTTTCTTAAATTAAAAAGATCTGGTGTTCAAACTGTGATTTTTAAGGATGAAAATGAGAAAAACAGAGAATCACTCTTTTAATCTGTTACCCTCCCTCAGACGTCTCCCTCTGCTACCAGGGTTCAACTGTCCATCAGGATTAGCTGAGAGTCACTAACAATTGCTTGTTAAAATTTTAATTGGCAAAGGTACTGACCGGTAAAACTTTAAATACACACCACACACTTGAGTATGGATGAATCTATGGGGTTCTGTTAGCCTTGGAGGCGAGGATCACTGATTTGGAAGCGCGGCTCCGCACCTTCGAACAAAAGCCAGCTAGCCCAGCCCCGTTAGCTGGTGTGGAGCCACCGAGCTCAGGGTCTGTTAGCGGTCCAAGGGCAGCTCCGGAGCAGCCCGGAGAATTAGCCTGGGCGACGGTCCGATGGAAACGTACTCCTAAGCAGAAGCCCACGGCTCATCACCTGCCTGTTCACGTTTCTAATAGATTTTCCCCGCTCAGCGACACACCCGCTGAGAAACCGACTCTGATAATTGGCGATTCCATAGTCAGGAACGTGAAAACAGAGACACCAGCGAACATAGTCAAATGTTTCCAGGGGCCAGAGCGGGCGACATCGAGTCAAATCTGAAGCTGCTGGCTAAGGCTAATCGGAAATATGGAAAAATTATTATTCACGTCGGCACATCTTATTACAGAGACTGGAGCATGTGATTGGTATCAGAGGAACAGCGTTAAAGTGGTTCCAATCCTATTTATCGGACAGATTCCAGTTTGTTCATGTCCATGATGAACCTTCCACACGAACAAAAGTTAGTTATGGAGTTCCACAAGGCTCCGTGCTAGGACCGATTCTGTTCACCCTGTACATGCTTCCTTTAGGATATATCATTAGGAAGCACTCTATTAATCACCACTGCTATGCGGATGACACTCAGTTATATCTATCTATTAAACCTGTTAACACAAACCAGTTAACCAGACTTCAAGCCTGTCTAACTGACATAAAGGCCTGGATGACCAGTAACTTTTTACTTTTAAACTCGGAGAAAACAGAAGTCCTTATATTTGGGCCTAAAAATCTCAGAAATAACTTTTCTAAAATTATAGCTACTCTAGATGGCATAGCCCTGGCCTCCAGCACTACTGTAAAAAACCTTGGAGTTATTTTTGACCAGGACATGTCCTTTAACTCACACATAAAACAAATTTCTAGAACTGCATTCTTTCACCTGCGCAACATTTCCAAAATTAGGAACATCCTGTCTCAAAATGATGCAGAAAAACTAGTCCATGCGTTTGTTTCCTCAAGGCTAGATTACTGTAACTCATTACTATCTGGATGTCCTAATATCTTAATAAAAAGCCTCCAATTAATCCAGAATGCCGCAGCCAGAGTCCTGACAGGAACTAGCAAGAGAGATCATATTTCTCCTATATTGGCTTCTCTTCATTGGCTCCCTGTAAAATATAGAATAGAATTTAAAATCCTTCTTCTCACATACAAATCCCTTCATAATCAAGCTCCTTCATACCTTAAAGACCTCATAGTACCATATTATCCCAATAGACCACTTCGCTCTCAGAGTGCAGGCCTACTTGTGGTTCCCAGAGTTCTCAAAAGCAGAATGGGAGGCAGAGCCTTTAGCTATCAAGCTCCTCTCCTGTGGAACCAGCTCTCAGCCTGGGTTCAGGAGGCAGACACTCTCTGTACTTTTAAGGCTAGACTTAAAACCTTCCTCTTTGACAAAGCATATAGTTAGGGCTGGCTTCAGGCAACCCTGAACCATCCCTTAGTTAGTTATGCTGCTATAGGCCTAGACTGCCCGAGGACCATCGGTGCACTGAGCCCCCCCCCCCCCTACCCCCCCCCCCCCCCCCTTCTCTCCCACCTCATGTATATTCCACCATTGAATGTTACTAACCTTGTGCTCTCTCTCTCCCCTAGTTTGTGCTCTCTCCCTCCCTCTCTCTCTCTCTCTCTCTCTGTACCTTCTGCAGGTGTCCCTGGTCCTGGAGCTGTTTATCGCTGATGTGCAGTTACTGGCCCCACCAACTTGCAGTGTCTATTTGTTGTTTATTGTTGCTGTTCTTTTCTCTCTGCTCTATCCACTCACCCCAACCGGTCGAGGCAGATGGCCGCCCAAACTGAGCCCGGTTCTGCTGGAGGTTTTTTTCTTCCGTTAAAGGGAGTTTTTTCCTCTCCACTGTCGCCAAGTGCTTGCTCATAAGGGATTTGTTGGGTTTTTAGTTTTAGTTTTTGTAAAGTGCCTTGAGATGATTTGTATTGTGATTTGGCGCTATACAAATAAAATTGAATTGAATTGAATTGAATTGAATTAACATGCGTATGTTTGTGCAATGAAATAATATCTGGCTGATTCCTCTGCTTTTTCTTTACTTAATAAAGTTGGTATTTGGAAAATAGCTTGCACATTTTTCACCAGTGAAAAACAACTGTCTTATATAATCTCTGTTGACGACTTGTCCAAGCATCTGTAACACTGGATGCATGATTGGTAACAACCATGTGAACCATCTCATGTATGCAGATGTGTTTTCAGTCTGAGCTGAAAGTGCTGTTAAATATCATGCTAACAAGAGTGTGGTGTTGATCTCTCTAACACTGAATTTCCCAGTTTTTAATTTGGTAATCTTGATGTCTTTAACAGGAAGTGCTGCAAGATGTATTCCCAAGCAAATATTCTGGTATAGGTGTCACTGTTAAATATGTAGTTATTTCTTCTTTTCCTTTCGGCTGCTCCCTTCAGGGGTCGCCACAGCGAATCATCCACCTCCATTTAACCCTATCCTCTGTATCCTCCTCACCCACAACTATCCTCATGTCCTCCTTCACTACATCCAAGAACCTCCTCTTTGGTCTTCCTCTAGGCCTCCTTCCTGGCAGCTCTAACCTCAGCATCCTTTTACCAGTATATTCATTGTCCCTCCTCTGAACATGTCCAAACCATCTCAATCTGGCTTCCCTGACTTTTTCTCCAAAACATCTAACATGAGCTGTCCCTCTGATGTACTCATTCCTGATCCTATCCATCCTTGTCACTCCCAGAGAGAACCTCAACATCTTCAGCTCTGCTACCTCCAGCTCTGCCTCCTGTCTTTGTCTCAGTGCCACTGTCTCTAAACCAGACAACATTGCTGGTCTCACCACTGTCTTGTCCACCTTTCCTTTCATTCTTGCTGATACTCTTTCGTCACACATCACACCTGACACTTTCCTCCACCCATTCCAACCTGCTTTCACACGTGTCCACTTCTTTTCCACACTCTCCGTTGCTCTGGACTGTTGACTCTATCCTTAAAATTCCTCTATTCCTTGTAACCTCACCGTTCTACTTGAGTCCCTCTCATTTACACACATGTACTCTGTTTTACTGCAGCTAACCTTCATTCCTCTCCTTTCCAGAGCAAACCTCCACCTCTCTAGATTTTCCTCCACCTGCTCCCTACTCTCACTACAGATGACAATGTCATCTGCAAACATCATGGTCCATGGAGATTCCTGTCTAACCTCATCTGTCAGCCTGTCCATCACCACAGCAAACAAGAAAGGGCTCAAAGCCGATCCTTGGTGCAGTTCCACCTCAACTTTGAACTCCTCTGTCACCCCTACAGCACACCCCACCACTGTCTTACAGCTCTCATACATGTCCTGCACCACTCAAACATATATTCTTTTATTGTGTATTTTATTGTCTTATTTTAATGTGTTTCTCAGTTTTTTCTTATTCTGGACTGTGAGTCTGTGATAAAATAATAAAATCATTCATTCAATCACATGCCTGTTGACTATGTCCATTCTCCCTGTGATGGAGACACAGCAATCTCGATGTAGAGGTGTCAGACTGTTTGTGTGATAGAGATTTCCTACTGGCTCAAACATAGTGAATGATAGTAAGGGGTGAATGACCTACTGCTTCTATTTACCCCAACTGAGATGATCTTCCCAATTGTAAAACATCTTGGTGCTTGTAAAAACCTTGGTATGGCTTATGTGAAATGTGACTTAATGTGTAACTAAATATTGAAAACCACTTGTGCTACCAGTGCCATTTAAGTATCATGGCCCTCTCTCTGGGGGACACAGGATTTTATTGAAGCTTATTCCAGGTTCAGATCAGACCTCCAGATTGAGACTATACATCTGTCACTAGGTGGGAGTTTATTAAGCTATTGCTGCCTCTAAAACCAGAATAAAAAGACTTGTGATAATTTTAGGCCTATTTCTAGTTTCCTGAGTAATTAGTTTCATAATTTATTTGTCACTTTGTGGTAAAATCGCTAAGCAAGGGTGTTGAAGAGGTGCTGCTGAACTGAGTTTAGGGGTTTTTGAGATACCATTTTCTGTATTGGAAGATACAATGGTCTCTAAGCCTGCCAGGTCTACCTTAATTTGAATACTGATTAAAACTACTATGGTCATATCTGTTTCTACATAATCAGTGGTGGCACAGTGAAAATTTTACCCTCTTTATTGACAGAAATTGACTTTGCAGCATCTCTTCTGTTGGGCCTCTTACTAGCACAGACAAAAGTGTGACCTTGGTTGTGCTGGCAACATCAGTCTTAATACAAAGCATTTTGAAAAATATGTTTTTCCATGTTTTATTGCTCAGTATGAAGGTCAGTACATGAGTTAATATATGATAACCCTCAAGGCACTCTAAATATACTTGCAGCAAGTTTTTTAACGAAAGAAATCTGGTTTAAAGTATCAGTAACTATGACATAAGATGACGTATTTGTTTATTTACTTTATTTTGTTTGTTTGACTGATTTGTGCATGCCTGCTGCTGGAAGGCTATGAGGCGAAATGGTGTTTTTTGTAGTGTAAATGTGAGTTCGGTTCCACTTTAAAAGATGATACCATGTGACAGGATTTAGAAAAGTAGGGGGTTATTACCCTCACACACATTTTACAGACCATTCCCCAATAGAGCACCAATGCAAGGAAAGTGATGAAAGAGCAGGAAACAGCAAAGGAAAGAGGAAGGACACATGCAGATCCTCTTGTCTTCCTCTAGAGGGAGATGAAGACTACTGAATCAGATCCACATGAGGTCAAACCTCTACAGGGGAAAAAAGTAATTTATAACGCTTATCTATGATTTTTATGATGCTCAGAGAATTTTACAAGTCTTATTAGATCCCTGTAGGTTACAGAGAATGTAGAGTAACTACACTATACACTCTGTCTTATCCATTTTGTGGCATCAGGTGGTGTGAGCACAGTTGCTTGGTTAAAACCCCTGTGGTTCAGGAGCAGGTCAGGGAGCACTAAGGTCAGTGCTGGATGCTTGTCCTCAGCATGTTACTGTAAATGGCATCTCCCCAGGAGTCAGTTCACATTTACACACACAGGGTAGAAGTATGTTACTACTAAGTGAAGTATTTGTTTTTGTCCCACTTAATGCTGACGTGTGTTATTAATAGGCTGAGCAGCAGATTTCAAACACTGGATAACCTTAGCCACAATAATCCCCACTGTAATGCATAATATATTATTCACCAGACACACATGGGGCAGAAACCATATGACTGTTACTTCATTACCACATTACATCTAAGCATATGCACCAGTATTTACCATCTTTTCAATTATTCAAGCAATAGAGTTCTTCCATTAACAACTCACTTGTAGATGCATAATCTTATATAAATCAGAACATTCTTGATCGGGTTTGAGTTTTCCCATAAGACATTGAATATAGGCGCTCTTTTAAAGCATCACTTCTCACAGACATTTATGTAGAGAATATGTCCAGCCTGCTGTGGGCTGACCACTGAGGCTGACTGTCTTCCATATGGACTGCATGAATTAACAGGGAGCAGATCCTTGTTTATAATGAAGAGCTATCTTGTTAGCATCATTTACAGGAATCACCAATACCACATACTATATTATGCAAGGTTTTCTTAAATTAAAAAGATCTGGTGTTCAAACTGTGATTTTTAAGGATGAAAATGAGAAAAACAGAGAATCACTCTTTTAATCTGTTACCCTCCCTCAGACGTCTCCCTCTGCCACCAGGGTTCAACTGTCCATCAGGAGTTAACATAAACAAGGATGTGCTCCCTGTTAACTCATGCTGACCACTAAGTAGCTTTATTTTTGAGATCAGGGGTCAAATACCTTGCACCTACAGTGCAATCACCTGAGGGAGGAGACAACATTTTGTTAGGCTGATCCAGGGCTAAAAACTGCCAACCATCTGAATCAAGGTTTTTCTACCCTGCAAAGTATAGCTTTACATTAGTTGTTAGTCCATAATTGCTGAAGACTAACTCATACTGATCTTTGTTTCCTAGTCCCCCTATTTTGTCTAGACATAAGATTTACATGACATATTGTGTTTTCATTTTGAATTGATCTTTTCAGCTACTTTACAGAACAAATAGTTTAAAAGAAAATTCACATTCCTTATACCATCCACTGCTGTTTGACTGTTAGTGACAGGCAATTTATACCAGTTAATGGCTCGTGTGTTTTCAGCTTTGAATTGCATCAGCTTTCTTGACACACCTTGATGAGTAATTTCACTTACAGATGTCCTATCAGTTTCTCCACAGCAAGTTAGTAGATGCATGTTAGTGCTACTCTCGGACAAAAATTCAGTCATTGTCAGATCAAAGAGAGAAGACAACAACGAGATAAACGTGATCAATAAAAAATGGGCTTTTCTGTTTGAAGATTTTTACACTAGTCATTAAGACTAGAGATTTAGCAAAGACCTACCTTTGTCAAACAACATACTAACTAATTTGTTAACCACTGTGTAGCATTTGTAAGTCAAATTCTCATGCGCTTTGTCATAAGTAAATCATATTCGAATGCTTTGTTTGAGCTTTAGCAGTAGAGGGCAGTGTGTGCATATATTTAGATGATGCATCAGGACTAGTCCATGCAGTATAGTAAATTCCAGGCCCTGCTTTGGGCATGTGTGTGTGAGTAAACAGCATGTGTCAGAAATACAGAAATAGGTCAGATTTCTGTGGGTGTTTGTGTCTCTAAAGAAAATCAGTATGCTAAACGTGCAAATGCCCGGGCTCCAAGAATAGGAATAGTTTTTTAATGAACGATTCAGTGAGCGATGACAGTGGTAGATAATGCCTCCGGATTAAAGATGCAAAGACCGTGTCGCTGTAAAGACACAGCAAACTGTCATTTAGCCTCGGTCAACTCTCAACCATGCTGTCATTCACTGTGTGTCTCTGTGTCTCTCCCTGCAAGGTTCTGAGTGCTGTCTGCAGAGACCACTGGTTTCCCCTGACAACAGTTGCTAGGAGACGATTCTGGAGTGACTTCATAGCACTGGGCTCGCTTACATCCCAGCTCACGATGAATGAGACCGATTCACTTATTCTCCTCACACAAATGTGCAATTAAATCAGATAATCAGATAATTTATAGCACTGATATCAGTATCTCAACATTAGTAGTGTTTTCATATCACTCTCCAGAAGCTCCTTAGCTGCTATGACATGGGTGCTTGTGGAAAATATGTGAATGTAGTTAAGTCTGATGAGTATTTTGTTTGTCAAATCTGCTTGAAATGACAGATTTTTGATGACTGGGACCACAAAGACTGTTTTTTTTTTTTGTTTTTTTTGATGCTTGAAAGTTATGGAAATGAGATTAAACATTCTCTCTCTCTTTCTTTCTGTTAGTGCTCTTCTTCTTTCCCCACTCTCTTTCTCAGCCCCTTATGTCCTTCCCCTGTAAAACTACTCACATTACCCTCTCCCATCCATCTTTCTCCCTTTCTAATTCTCTGTCTCTCTGCACTAGTGAGATAAGATTTCCCTCTCTCTGAGCTGATGTGAGGTGTGAGAGAAGAAGGGGTTTCCCTCTCCCTTTAACTACCTCCAGGACTGCAGGCCAATGAGGGGAGCCATACATAACAGACTGATATCTCTCTGTGCATATTGGTAGAGGACATTTTTTCTCTCTCTCTGTCTCTCTCTGAGTGTGTGTGTGTGTGTGTGTGTGTGCATGCATTGGAATATCAATGTGCATGTGCAGAATGTTTCCTGGGATTGCTGTTTAATGAACTTTAGATTGGATGTTAGACAAATTCCCTCTGGCAACAACCAACCCGGCTCTCTCAAACATAGCCAGGACCCTTGGCTCCAGGAATGGGCTAAAGTAGTTTCACACTCCAATATATCATAGTAAATCTCAGCCTTGGCCATGGGTTCAACACCAAACAGCAGTAACCAATTGCAATAAAATCTTTATGAAAGCTCCTGCAGCAGGCACAAACCTCTCAGTCCTCAGATGTACATATACAGTGTGTGAGCTTTTAAGATATCATTGCCTATTATTGCTTGAATAATTCCTGGATTAGTCCATTTGTTACAGTACAGCTTACCTCAAGTCTCCACCAATACTGAGCGTTTTGAATATTTAATTATGGCAATATGGTTCTTTGTTTCAGATTGTAATTAACAATTATAAATTAAAATTATAAATTATAAATTAATGCAATTAATTAATTAATTAATTAATTAACTTTTCCAACCTCTGGGTTGTCTAACAATCTTTACACTGCAAAACAAAACAATCCATGAATTATTTTTCCATTCCAAGACAGTGAAACATGGATGCTGCCAACTGAAATTTGTGCCCAAACAATAAATAAAAAAGTCTCTTTTTCCATCAGACCACCCCGCAGTATTGACAGTGATTGCTAACAGGCACACATCTTGTTTCTCCCTCCCAAGTCAATGATTTTTGTCTGTGTAGGGAAAAAGTTGCAGTCTGGTGTATGAAAGTAAGCAGCAGTTCCTTCTCTAGTGGCATTGATTCAGCTGTTATGCAGTGACAGGGTTACATGTTGACTTATGGGGTCGTCTCTTCCAAGCCAGACACCTTTCCTTTTCTTCCTATCTTTCTGTCCCTTTCTTGCTTTTATTTTCTGCCGTGCGTCTGCTGGCCTCTTTTTGCTCAGTTTGGTGACCTGGGTTACTGGACCAGAGACGTTTTGATAAAATGCTGTTTTAAGCCGCACAGAGAAGCAAATATTCCCTGAGGAGAATTCTGCATTTGAATATCAAAAAGCCAATGAAGGAAACTTATCTACAAATGGTGTCTGGCTAAACAAACAGTGGAGTATTGCAACAACCATAACAGCAGATGGGACAACAGATTAAAAGCCAAAAGATATCAGGTTGAAGCCTGGAGTTGGAGCAGTTCTAAAAGAAGGAAAAAACCTCTAATTTTTAATTTTCTGCTGTGATATAGTTTAATTGATAATCATTGCAATTAATTCCTTTGTTTCCCCATGAAGTTACAGCTTGTTTAGCAGTGGCTAATTACCTCACCCCATTGGACGTCTGCTTTTTACAGTGTAATTGCAGCTCTCAGTAGAAACCACAGAAAATTACCCACCATTTTCACATTTGTCCATGATGTAGCTTCGTATATGTGTTTAGTGCAAATAGTCTTTACACAGTTACATTTGCATTTGGTTGCATAAGCTAGAAAGTAGCAAGAATCACAAAGGCATTACAGCGATAAATCAATATGGTCTGATCAAGCTGTGTCAGTTCACATCTGCGTGATGTAAAATCTCACAAGGGATTCGTTTTGGGGTCCAGCTGGGGCAATGGGGACAGAAAGGAGGAGGAGGTGAAGGGAATTGGAGAAGGGGGATGGGGAGTCAAAGGGAGTGGGAATGAGTTTCCGAGCAATGTGCAGTATATTGCAGTGTGTGCCTTATTGTCCTGTGATTATAATAGTTATTACCCCCCTGTATCCCACCTACCCATTGTCTTCTTTATGTGTGGCTATGTGCAGTTTTAATAGTGCCCAGGATGGGTTGGGGGTAGGGACATGTGTTTAGTGTGTATGTGTGTGTGCGCATGTTGGATTCACTGACAGGTTAACGTTCACTGTCAGCAGCAATGTGTGATGATGATAAATGAGCCTGTATCTTAATGATGTTTGCCAGACATATGCACATACAGCCTGGTGAAAAAAAGCACAGTTTTATCTTATTTCAGTCTTAAACTTATTTCTACACACACACACAGGTATAATAGCACTATATATTACAGTGGTATCAGGAAAATCAACAGTAACCAGTACAAAATGAAGCAAATGTAGAATTTTTTGACAAAAGCTACCACTGCTCTGAAGTCAGAGGTCAGCTGAATAATTAGATTTAAGACCCCTGTGGGCCACACACATCAGCAGGTGTATATGAGAGAATTAGGGATTGATATAGTATGTGCTGTGTATGTTCATTCACCTGTGTCTGTTTTCTGTCTTTGATGTGTGTATGTGTGTCTGCCATACAGTCATATGGTCTAATGGTGATGTTCAGTGTGAAGTGGAAAACCGCCTGCAGTGAAGTGGACCAAAGAATGTAAATATGTTTTGTAAGTGAAACACAGACTATGAATCCTGTTTACAGAGGTTAATTTAAATTAGTTGTTAATTAGCTCAGTTATTATGAATATTAGATCAGATTTCACCTTCTAGGCCATTGAACAGCCTTTGCACTATACATGTTCATGTTTTTGAGCATGCTATCATTTTTGTTTGCATTTAAAAAAATTTAAATCTTTAGCTGCATTAGCACACAATTCAATTCAATTCAATTCAGTTTTATTTGTATAGCGCCAAATCACAATACAAATCATCTCAAGGAACTTTACAAAAACTAAAACTAAAAACCCAACAAATCCCTTATGAGCAAGCACTTGGCGACAGTGGAGAGGAAAAAACTCCCTTTAATGGAAGAAAAAACCTCCAGCAGAACCAGGCTCAGTTTGGGCGGCCAGTTGGGGTGAGTGGATAGAGGAGAGAGAAAAGAACAGCAACAATAAACAACAAATAGACACTGCAGGTTGGTGGAACCAGTAACTGCACATCAGTGATATACAGCTCCAGGACAGGGTGGGGGGTCAGTGCACCGATGGTCCTCGGGCAGTCTAGGCCTATAGCAGCATAACTAAGGGATGGTTCAGGGTTGCCTGAAGCCAGCCCTAACTATATGCTTTGTCAAAGAGGAAGGTTTTAAGTCTAGCCTTAAAAGTACAGAGAGTGTCTGCCTCTTGAACCCAGGCTGGGAGCTGGTTCCACAGGAGAGGAGCTTGATAACTAAAGGCTCTGCCTCCCAGTCTGCTTTTGGAAACTCTGGGAACCACAAGTAGACCTGCACTCTGAGAGCGAAGTGGTCTATTGGGATAATATGGTACTATGAGGTCTTTAAGGTATGAAGGAGCTTGATTATGAAGGGATTTGTATGTGAGAAGAAGGATTTTAAATTCTATTCTGAGCCAATGAAGAGACGCTAATACAGGAGAAATATGATCTGTCTTGCTTGTTCCTATCAGGACTCTGGCTGCAGCATTCTGGATTAATTGGAGGCTTTTTATGGAGATATTGGGACATCCAGATAGTAATGAGTTACAGTAATCTAGCCTTGAGGTAACAAATGCATGGACTAGTTTTTCTGCATCATTTTGAGACAGGATGTTCCTAATTTTGGAAATGTTGCGCAGGTGAAAGAATGCAGTTCTAGAGATTTGTTTTATGTGTGAGTTAAAGGACATGTCCTGGTCAAAAATAACTCCAAGGTTTTTTACAGTAGTGCTAGAGGCCAGGGTTATGCCATCTAGAGTAGCTATAATTTTAGAAAAGTTATTTCTGAGATTTTTTGGCCCAAATATAATGACTTCTGTTTTCTCTGAGTTTAAAAGTAAAAAGTTACCGGTCATCCAGGCCTTGATGTCAGTTAGACAGGCTTGAAGTCTGGTTAACTGGTTTGTGTTAACAGGTTTAATAGATAGATATAACTGAGTGTCATCCGCATAGCAGTGGTGATTAATAGAGTGCTTCCTAATGACATATCCTAAAGGAAGCATGTACAGGGTGAACAGAATCGGTCCTAGCACGGAGCCTTGTGGAACTCCATAACTAACTTTTGTTCGTGTGGAAGGTTCATCATGGACATGAACAAACTGGAATCTGTCCGATAAATAGGATTGGAACCACTTTAACACTGTTCCTCTGATACCAATCACATGCTCCAGTCTCTGTAATAAGATGTTGTGGTCAATAGTGTCGAATGCAGCACTAAGGTCTAGGAGGACAAGTATAGAAACAAGTCCATTATCTGAGGCTGAGAGAAGATCATTGGTGACTTTTAACAGTGCTGTTTCTGTACTATGATGTGCTCTAAGTCCTGATTGAAAATCTTCAAATAGTTCATTTCTGTATAAGTGGTCTGATAACTGCTTAGCAACAGCTTTTTCTAGGATTTTAGAAAAAAATGGCAGGTTGGATATTGGTCTATAATTAGCCAAGACTCCTGGATCAAGACTAGGCTTTTTGAGTAAAGGTTTGATTACTGCAGTCTTAAAGGCCTGTGGTACGTAGCCTGATACTAGAGATAAATTTACTAAGTCTAATAAAGATGAGTTCATTAATGGCAGGGTGCCTTTAAGCAGTCTAGTCGGGATGGGGTCTAAGAGACGCATTGATGATTTCGATGAAGCAACTACTGATGTAAATTCACAGAGATCTATGGGAGAGAAGCAGTCTGAACATAACTGAGGTCTTACAGATGATTCAAGAGCTACTGTAGTAGAAGATTCATTTATTGCAAGTATAGGAAGCATCTGCTGAATTTTATCTCTAATAGTTGTGATTTTATTTGTAAAGAAACTCATAAATTCATCACTGCTGAGAGCTAAGGGAACACTGGGCTCAACAGAGCTGTGACTTTTTGTCAGCCTGGCTACAGTGCTGAAAAGAAACCTGGGATTGTTCTTATTTTCCTCTATTAGTGATGAATAGTATGCAGTTCTGGCTTCACGGAGAGCTTTTTTATATGTTAGTTGACTGTTTTTCCAGGCTAGAAAAATTTCCTCTAAGTTTGTGGAACGCCACTTCCTTTCCAGCCTTCGTGATGCCTGCTTTAAGGTACGAATATGTAAATTATACCATGGGGATAGTCTTCTCTGATTCACTAACTTCTTTTTCAGAGGGGCTACAGAATCAAGCCTTTCACGCAGTGAGGTTACAGCGCTGTCAACAACATGATCAATTTGGTAGGGAGTAGGATTGAAGCAGCTGCCCTCCGCTATGTTTATACTTGGCATAGATGTAAATAAAGATGGAATCATTTTCTTAAATTTATTAACAGCGTTGTCGTATAAACATCTGCTGTAGTGGAATTTTCTTCCAAACGCTGCATGATCCATCATTTTAAATTCAAAAGTTATCAAAGAATGATCTGACAAAACAGGATTTGGGGGAAAAACTATTAGATGTTCAATTTCGATGCCATAGGCCAGAACAAGATCAAGGGTGTGATTGAAACATTGGGTGGGTTTATTAACATTTTGAATGAAACCAATTGAATCTAATATAGAATTAAATGCAATGCTGAGGCTGTTATCTTCAACATCTGTTAAAATCTCCCACTATAATAACTTTATCTGATCTAAGCACTAGATCAGACAGAAAGTCAGGGAATTCAGTTAAAAACTCTGAGTAAGGGACAGGTGGACGGTACACAGTGACAAGTAGAACTGGTTTTTGTGTTTTCCAGTTTGGATGTGAGAGACTAAGAGTGAGGCTCTCAAATGAGTTAAAATTGTTATGAGGATGAAAGTTTAATAATAAGTTTGAGTGGAAGATTGTAGCTACTCCTCCACCTCGACCTGTGCTTCGAGGAACATGATAATTTTTGTGACTGAGGGGGGTTGATTCATTCAGACTGACATATTCATCCTGCTGTAACCAGGTTTCAGTAAGATAAAGTAGATCAATTTGGTGATCAGTTATCAAATCATTTACTAACAAAGATTTAGATGAAAGGGACCTAATATTTAATAATCCACATTTGACAGTTCTGTTTTTCTGTTCAATAAGAGGAGTGGTCTTAATTTTTATTAAGTTTTTATGAATAACTCCTCTTCTGTTAACTTCTGATTTATTTCATTTATATGTTGGAGGGGCAGACACAGTCTCTATGTGGTTTGAGGGGGGCGGCGGCTCTAAGGAAACTGCAGAGAGGCGTTTTAGACTGAGTCTCTGCGCCCCGGTCCCCACCCTGGATTGTCAGGCTTTAGGTCGGCTAATAAACTCGGCCAAATTCCTAGAGATGAGAGCTGCACCATTCAAAGTGGGATGGATGCCATCTCTCGCTACCAGATCGGGTTTTCCCCAGAAAGTGGCCCAATTGTCTATGAAGCCCACATCGTTTGCTGGACACCACCTAGACAGCCAGCGACGGAACGACGACATGCGGCTAAACATGTCATCGCTGGTCAGATTGGGGAGGGGTCCAGAGAAAACTACGGAGTCCGACATTAATTTAGCGAAGTTACACACCGACTCAACATTAATTTTAGTGATCTCCGATTGGCGTAATCGGGTGTCATTGCTGCCGACGTGAATAATAATTTTTCCATATTTACGATTAGCCTTAGCCAGCAGCTTCAGATTTGACTCGATGTCGCCCGCTCTGGCCCCAGGAATACATTTGACTATGGTCGCTGGTGTCTCTGTTTTCACGTTCCTGACTATGGAATCGCCAATTATCAGAGTCGGTTTCTCAGCGGGTGTGTCGCTGAGCGGGGAAAATCTATTAGAAACGTGAACAGGCAGGTGATGAGCCGTGGGCTTCTGCATAGGAGTACGTTTCCATCGGACCGTCGCCCAGGCTAATTTGGACCGCTAACAGACCCTGAGCTCGGTGGCTCCACACCAGCTAACGGGGCTAGGCTAGCTGGCTTTTGTTCGAAGGTGCGGAGCCGCGCTTCCAAATCAGTGATCCTCGCCTCCAAGGCTAACAGAACCTTACACTTATTACAGGTATCATTATCGCTAAAGGAGGCAGAGGAATAACTAAACATGTGGCACACCGAGCAAGAGAGAGAGGGAGAGGCCATGTTAGCTAAGCTAACTAGCTAGCTAAGCTAACCGGTAGGCTAACGAGCGCTAAGTCAGGAAATAGCAATAAATACCGGTCAAAATAGAAAGGTACTTGACTAGTACCGGAATGTAGCAGTTAATGAATTGTTTAGAGATTACTTGGTTTTTAGGTGTGTTAAACTATAGCTAGTCTGTTGCTAGTCTGTAGACGAACTATACAACACACACAACACGACACGCTTGCAAGACAAAAGTGATTCGCTTACCCGGATAGCAACACCAACAGGGGGCCAGCCACATATACCACATATATACCCCATTCACATATAGGGCCATTGCTATACAGTGGTCATGTGGGTAACCACACATTTACAAATACTCAGTAAGTCTTTGAACATCAGCTGTGGAAATTCAAATGTATATTATCACACATTTCAACATATAATCAACATTAAACCATTTATGTTTCTTATGGAGTGTCCAACGGGTCAACTACTCTGTTTTAATTTGTTGAATATGACGAACTTGCTGTTGTGTGACTTCACAGGAGTCTGTGGGAGATGATGCGTTATAATGCTGCTGAGGATGTGCATGAAAGCTCATGAGGGATCTGCCATGGTTAATTTTGTCAACTTTATGCTGCTTTTGTCTATCTGGGTCAATACAAAGAAACCAGGCTAAAAATAATTGAGAGTAAAGAAGAAGGAGCGAAGCAGTGAGAATGCTTCACTTAGCATCATGTAGTCCAGGCAGAAAGGCTTGCAACAGTCAGAAAACAGCCACATGAACCACTGGTACCTACTCACTACATAGTTACATCCAACCAATGTGACTGAGAAAAGCATCAGGCACAGGAACGCTGTGATTTTATTTATTGCTTTCTGTGCTTTATGGTCTTACTGCTTCTCTGTGCTGCTACCCTGACGGGCATTGTTACCATGGTAACGCTGAGATGCAGCTTGGAGCAGAGGTTTGTCTGGTTTTTTTTTTTCCACTTATAAGGAAGAACATTAACACACACTTTACACAAACACACACTCAAAGATGCATGTCCACTGATATGATGTTTCATGCCCCAGTTTGTCTTTATTGGCATTTCTGTTACACAGAAATCGTTAGTGATCTTTAGTGTCCAACCACTGTTATAACACTGTTGCCTGCAATTATCCTGATATATACAGTAGGTTGTAGCCCATTTGTGGCTATTTGAGGGTGCATATGTGTGGAAAGGAGGGACACGGTTTGCGTGAGTGTGTGTTTGTGTATGTGTGTGTTTGAGAGGGTGATTCATGCTTTATCTATTAAGAGAATAGAGGGTGATCAGGTTGCTAGGCATTTAAGAGCCACTATTGTCTGGAGGGACAATAGTGGCCCCAAGAGCGCCCTCTCTTCTCACTGTCTCTTTTTCTTTCACACACGCACACACACACACTAAATGTATATTTTGTCTGATCCCCCAGCTTGGGGCTTGGGCGGGATCACTGAGTTGACAGTGAGCAGCAAGACCAAACAAAAAGAAAAAGAAGAAGCAGCAGCATTATGGGAAGCTGCGAGGGTGAGAAAGGACAGAGGACAGAGAGACAGGAGAGGCAGAGAGAGAGGACTATGCAAGCAGGAGAGCTGTACCATGAAAAAAAAAGACCTGCAATCATTTGCCACATTGAAGGGAACAAACGTAGCTTGAGGCAGAGAGGGAGCGAGAAGAGAGCGAGCGAGAGAGAGACCAGTGTACATTAAAACCACAGTGCTGTGGAGAGGAAGCTAACACACCACCTAACAGGTCGGAGAAAGGAGGAGAAGCACTAGGAGTTTGGCACTGCCCTGTCTCCTGCTTCCCACTGTGTGTGTATGTGTGTGCCTATATGCCTGTGTGTGCAAACACACACACACACAGACTCTGTCAGTGCACTGGGCTCTCTGGGTGTGTAGGGAGCTGCATTGTAGAGATGTTCACTCTGAGGATGAGACAGCATTTCTAACAGGATATATTTGTGGACTGGGATAATACACTGACACAGCTGAGGGGGACCCAAGCCCACTGGAACCAAGCGAATCAGTCATGGAGGGACTGCTGTCTCCAATGAGGACACGGGTAGGTTACCATGGAGATTACTGAGTATGCCAACTACTGGTCCCTCCATAGGAATCCCTCCCTAGAATGACATACAAGGGGATAGCGTGTCTCACAAGCCGCAGGAGTGCTGAAATGAATCAGTCCATGCTGCTGTCGCCGTGGTGATGCCAGAATTCAGAGCTGAGAAGTTTCTGAGCGTTGCTAGGGGCGATAGGCAGAGAGCTGGGAGAGTGTAGGAGAGGCAGGAGGTCTCAGATAGTATATAAAAATGTCCAGGCTTTGCAGAAGGCTGAGGCAGAGTTTCAGTTTGCATGCAGTGTGTGTGTGTGTGTGTGTGTGTGAGCATGTTTGTTGTGTATTTGTGTTTGTGTGCACAGATTAACAAGGGGTTGCTTTGAAAGAATGACTCAGTGTTTCAGAGTGGTGCCTATCTCCCTTTAGTACAAACCACTGGCCTTTTGATTTAGGATAGAGGAAGAAGGAGCGGAGAAAGAGGTGCAAGAACGAAACTGGCCGAATTGGATGAATATCTGAATTCAGTTTTTTTTTTTTTTTTTTGTTACACATGATCTTCTGTGCTATGGTGAAGCCACGTCTGTGCTCAAATTACACTGTGCTCAGGATCTCTTTGACAGTGACTCTGTGTTGGTACCATACAGAAAAGGCTAATGAAAGAAGAAAATGATGGGTGTGCTTGTGTTAGTGAATGTGCATTACTGTCAGAAGACTACGTTATTTGTCTGTTTCCATGCGGCCGCATGTGACATCCAGCACAGTTGGAGAGTAATGGACCCTGAGAGGTGTCTATATCCCAGTTGAGATTTTAGATGAAATCCTGTTAGTTTTGACTTGGGACTTGTTTGAGCTGTACTGTTATGCCTCAGTGTGGGTAATGTGTACTGTTATGCCTCAGTGTGGGTAATGTGTTAGCTGGATATAGAAAGCTCTGTGCTATGCCAAGCTGTAATTGTGTTATTAATATTTATAAAGGTAAGATTGCCTTTTTGGAAGGAGAGGATAGTGATTTTGTGACTTACATCTTACATCCTAACCATACAGAGATTTCTGTAACAGTGGATTGCCTGTGTTGCTAAATAAAATTATACTGTTTTGACATTCTTTAGTTTCTATTATTTCTTATTCCTCCTTTCCCTTCAATTTCTGCCCAAGAAGACATGAGTTAACAACCTGCCTCTCTCATAATATTATATCTTCCCCCTCGTTATTATATCACCACTGGAACAGACTGGTACAACCAAAAATACATTTTCAGTGCCTCCAACTCTTTCTGATTATATTCCAGTCTATGGGATTAGCTGCAAAGTCCCACATGAGTCTCGACTTGGGAAGAATGGGTTAATCCACTGGTGTGACCTGCTGGTTCTGTCACACTTGAGTGCTCCATCTGCTCACCTCTCCTCCCTCACTTTTACAACTCACCTTTCTTCTCGTATGCATTTCATGTCAGTTTTGGCTTTTCCCCCCTATTCCCTTGTGCGATACGTGCCATATATTTCTATTTGCTTATAAACAAAGAGTGTGTCTATCTTCTTACTTCTCCATCCTGTTTGTTTGCCCACCTGCCGTCTGTCTGTCTCCCTGTCCCTCTCTGTGTCTCTGGCACTTGATATAAGCGCTGTAAATGGTGATCTAATCCAAAGAGGAGTGTTAGGGGGCTGTTTGGAGATAGACTTGGCTTCAAAGACATGGCGTGGAATCAAGCTTGCTATATCTGCGCTGTCTGCCACCCTGGCCAGATTTGTCTAAGAGCTGTGGGAATCATTTCCAGTGACTAAATGACTTTTGCATTTATCTTCATCAGCCACATTGAGCTTCACATGCCCCACAGTTGATCTGTGTCTCTCAGTTTTGGCATCAAAGTCCCTTTAGTAGATTTATGTGAATGAATCACAGCTTGATGAGATGAGGAGTCTCTCAAAGTTTACACTGCATAATCTCACTTTAATGTGCCTTTTCTCACTCCCGGTGATAAAGGGAGGAAAACACCTACTTTGATTTATGAATTTTTTCATCCTATCTTTCAGTTTACTTGTAAACAGCAGCAGAGATCAGAAACCTAATGGGGAAACAAACCCTATGTGCAGGATGCTAGTGTGTTCAGAACAGTGTAAAGGCTTGTCAGTGGCAGTAAATTGCTGTATGCTTATAGACAAAAAATACAAATCTAAAAAAAATATTTGAAACCTAATCATCTACTCTTGATAAAAATAAATAAATAAATAAAGCTTGGAGTCCATATCACTCTAATGGCCTTTATTGCTGAGGTTTCCCTTATAAAACCAACCATCCATTTTCTATACCCGCTTATTCCTTAACCAGGGTCACAGGGATCTGCTGGAGCCTATCCCAGCTCTCTCTCGGGTGAAAGGCAGGGGTACACCCTGGACAGGTCACCAGTCCATAGCAAGGCCACACATAGACACACAAACACAAACAATTCAATTAAATTCAAGTTTATTTGTATAGTGCCAAATCACAATACAAATCATCTCAAGGAACTTTACAAAAACTAAAACTAAAAACCCAACACATCCCTTACGAGCAAGCACTTGGTGACAGTGGAGAGGAAAAACTCCCTTTAACGGAAGAAAAAACCTCCAGCAGAACCAGGCTCAGTTTGGGCGGCCATCTGCCTCAACCGGTTGGGGTGAGTGGATAGAGGAGAGAAAAATGAACAGCAACAATAAACAACAAATAGACACTGCAGGTTGGTGGGACCAGTAACTGCACATCAGTGATATACAGCTCCAGGACAGGGGACACCTGCAGAAGGTACAGAGAGAACAGAGAGAGAGGGAGAGAGCACAAACTAGGGGAGAGAGAGAGAGCACAAGGTTAGTGACATTCAATGGTGGAATATACATTCGAGGGGTGAGGAGAGGAAGAGAGTGGAAAGGAAGGGAGGGTAGGGCTAGGGTAGGGGAGCTCAGTGCACCAATGGTCCTCGGGCAGTCTAGACCTATAGCAGCATAACTAAGGGATGGTTCAGGGTTACCTGAAGCCAGCCCTAACTATACACTTTGTCAAAGAGGAAGGATTTAAGTCTAGCCTTAAAAGTACAGAGAGTGTCTGCCTCCTGAACCCAGACTGGGAGCTGGTTCCACAGGAGAGGAGCTTGATAGCTAAAGGCTCTGCCTCCCATTCTGCTTTTGGAAACTCTGGGAACCACAAGTAGACCTGCACTCTGAGAGCAAAGTGGTCTATTGGAATAATATGGTACTATGAGGTCTTTAAGGTATGAAGGAGCTTGATTATGAAGGGATTTGTATGTGAGAAGAAGGATTTTAAATTCTATTCTGAGCCAATGAAGAGAAGCTAATACAGGAGAAATATGATCTGTCTTGCTGTCTTGCTCCTGTCAGGACTCTGGCTGCAGCATTCTGGATTAACTGGAGGCTTTTTATGGAGATACTGGGACATCCAGATAGTAATGAGCTACAGTAATCTAGCCTTGAGGTAACAAATGCATGGACTAGTTTTTCTGCATCATTTTGAGACAGGATGTTCCTAATTTTGGCAATGTTGCGCAGGTGAAAGAAGGCAGTTCTAGAGATTTGTTTTATGTGTGAGTTAAAGGACATGTCCTGGTCAAAAATAACTCCAAGGTTTTTCACAGTAGTGCTGGAGGCCAGGGCCCAAATACAATAACTTCTGTTTTCTATGAATTTAAAAACAGAAAGTTACTGGTCATCCAGGCCTTTATGTCAGTTAAACACGCTTGAAGTCTGGTTAACTGGTTTGTGTTAACAGGTTTAATAGATAGATACAACTGAGTGTCATCTTCTGCATAGCAGTGGTAATTAATAGTGTTTCCTAATGACATAGCCTAACGGAAGCATGTACAGGGTGAACAGAATCGGTCCTAGAACAGAGCCTTGTGGAACTCCATAACTAACTTTTGTTCGTGTGGAAGGTTCATCATGGACATGAACAAACTGGAATCTGTCCAATAAATAGGATTGGAACCATTTTAACGCTGTTCCTGTGATACCAGTCACATGCTCCAGTCTCTGTAATAAGATGTTGTGGTCAATAGTGTCAAATGCAGCACTAAGGTCTAGGAGGACAAGTATAGAAACAAGTCCATTATCTCAGGCTAAGAGAAGATCATTGGTGACTTTTAACAGTGCTGTTTCTGTACTATGATGTGCTCTAAATCCTGATTGAAAATCTTCAAATAGTTCATTCCTGTGTAAGTGGTCTGATAGCTGCTTAGCAACAGCTTTTTCTAGGATTTTAGAAATAAATGGCAGGTTGGATATTGGTCTATAATTAGCCAAGACTCCTGGATCAAGACTAGGCTTTTTGAGTAAAGGTTTGATTACTGCAGTCTTAAAGGCCTGTGGTACGTAGCCTGATACTAGAGATAAATTTACTAAGTCTAATAAAGATGAGTTAATTAATGGCAGGGTGTCTTTAAGCAGTCTAGTCGGGATGGGGTCTAAGAGATGCATTGATGATTTCAATGAAGCAACTACTGATGTAAATTCAGAGAGATCTATGGGAGAGAAGCAGTCTGAACATAACTGAGGTCTTACAGATGATTCAAGAGCTACTGTAGTAGAAGATTCATTTATTGCAGGTATAGGAAGCATCTGCTGAATTTTATCTCTAATAGTTGTGATTTTATTTGTAAAGAAACTCATAAATTCATCACTGCTGAGAGCTAAGGGAACACGGCTCAACAGAGCTGTGACTTTTTGTCAGCCTGGCTACAGTGCTGAAAAGAAACCTGGGATTGTTCTTATTTTCCTCTATTAGTGATGAATAGTATGCAGTTCTGGCTTTACGGAGAGCTTTTTTATATGTTAGTTGACTGTTTTTCCAGGCTAGAAAAATTTCCTCTAAGTTTGTGGAACGCCACTTCCTTTCCAGCCTTCGTGATGCCTGCTTTAAGGTACGAATATGTAAATTATACCATGGGGCTAGTCTTCTCTGATTCACTAACTTCTTTTTCAGAGGGGCTACAGAATCAAGCCTTTCACGCAGTGAGGTTACAGCGCTGTCAACAATATGATCAATTTGGTAGGGAGTGGGATTGAAGCAGCTGCCCTCCACTATGTTTACACTTGGCATAGATGTAAATAAAGATGGAATCATTTTCTTAAATTTATTAACAGCGTTGTCGGATAAACATCTGCTGTAGTGGAATTTTCTTCCAAATGCTGCATGATCCATCATTTTAAATTTAAAAGTTATTAAAGAATGATCTGACAAAACAGGGTTTTGGCGAAGAACTATTAAATGTTCAATTTCGATGCCATAGGTCAGAACAAGATCAAGGGTGTGATTGAAACAGTGGGTGGGCTTGTTAACATTTTGAGTGAAACCAATTGAATCTAATATAGAATTAAATGCAGTGCTGAGACTGTTATTTTCAACATCTACATGAATGTTAAAATCTCCCACTATAATAACTTTATCTGATCTAAGCACTAAATCAGACAGGAAGTCTGGAAATTCAGTTAAAAACTCTGAGTAAGGGACAGGTGGACGGTACACAATGACAAGTAGAACTGGTTTTTGTGTTTTCCAGTTTGGATGTGAGAGACTAAGAGTGAGGCTCTCAAATGAGTTATAACTGTTCTGAGGATGAAAGTTTAATAACAAGTTTGAGTGGAAGATTGCAGCTACTCCTCCACCTCGACCTGTGCTTCGAGGAACATGACAATTTTTATGACTGAGGGTGGTTGATTCATTCAGACTGACATATTCATCTTGCTGTAGCCAGGTTTCAGTAAGAAGCCAGATTTCAGTTAGAACCACACACACTCACACTCTCTCCTATGGGCAATTTCCAAAAATAGTCCCACAGTTCAAAAACATGCATGCTTCTGGTCTGTGGGAGGAAACCAGAGTACCCCCACATAAGCACAGGGAGAACATGCAAACTCCACACAGAAACACCAGATTGCGAACCCACAACCTTCTTGTTGTGAGGCAACAGTGCTAACCACTCAGGTACCATGCTGCCCTTATAAAGCCAAAAATCAAATTATACATCTAAATACAAGAAAGAAGAAACCAGTTTCTTCTTTCTTGTTGAGCATTAGTCTTTTGGTTTTGCTTCAGGGATACAGAAAAGTGACCTCAATCTAAGATAACAAGTCTGTAAAAGTTGCACCATCCCTAATCCTCAGCTCCCTACAATGGGAAAATTGTTCTAAGATGACAACACTTTGAACAGTGCGCTGTGTTAAACACGCTCTAAAGAAATTGAAGTTGAAATTGAAATGACTGTGTAGTCTATCTAGGGGACTTAAAAAGGGTTTTACTAACAGCTCTTTTTTTTTTACCTCACACTAGCACATTTTCTATTTTTCCCCTGCAGTCTGTGCCACTTTGCCTTTGTTTCTTTATTCAGGATGACAGTAATGGGCAGTGAAGCAGGTAATGGAAATAAAACCAGGATCAGTGAGCTGTGCGTGTATGTTGCCTTTGTGTTGTTACATACCACGGAGAAGCAGCTCTTCACAAACATGTAGTATATAGTGAGCAAAGTAATCCTGAGGGAATGTGAAAGAAGCAGCCAATTTGTTATCTTCAGTGTGTATAAACTCTGCTCACGCACATTCCTTATTGTCCTATAGTGTTAATGTCTTATCTGTCAAAGATCCTGAAATCTACACATACACATACTCTAAAGAGAAAGATCAAGTCCCCTGTTGGTATCCCCAGCTTTGTGTAATATATGCATATAGGTCAGTAGAACAAGGAGCTCTACCACTGTAGAACTCTTCCTCTTGAGAACATGTGTACTGATGTATGGTATGTACACACAGCTCTCCAGTCAAGTCCTACTGTGTGTTAGTGAATCAATAGGGAGTAGTTATAAAGAGATTAACCCTGTCAATGCTCTATCAGTCTAATCAGAGAGACTTCACTGCTCTTCCACTCTCACTCCTGTCCTGTATCTGTTGCTCATGTCACATGAATGCCTATTTTGTCTCAAGGCTCTTTCCTCTGTAGGGCATTTTTCAATGTATGCCCAGGTGCCCATGACAGATGGAGTCATTACAGAAATGGGCAGGGGTTTGGATGTACATGCACACTCACCCACAAACACACATTTATTCCATTAAGGAATGGCCAGTTTAAACAATACACACACACACACATACATTTTTTGCCTTTTCCACTCCTGTGTTGTAGCTGCACTGCATCCCATTCATGCATGAAAACCATCATATAAACTCAACTTATCAGCATGATTCATTTTTCTCCCTCCTCCCACAATCCTGACAAGCACTGGATACCACATGTTTCTTGTGCCTCTGCCCAAACCCGTTCCATTCATCCACCCACCTGGTTCATTAGTGGGCAGACGGCTGTCAGGATGGTTAAGGGTGGCACACAAAGGAGGATGAAACAGCCAAAAGGGAAGTGACCAGACCCACATCCCTGAAGCCAACTGCCTCAGTGCTTGGATGAAAATAATTAGGAGAGAAGGACAGAACTGGTGGAGTTCAGATTTGCAGCACAAGGTGGGACTGCCTTTGGCAACCCACTCAGATATTGAAGACACACAGACACACACACATGCAATGCTGGCAAAGATTGCTGGCAGCATTTGAAGGCCAATGCCAGCAGCAGAGGGTGGGTTGGTTTCTGGAATCACATGGGGGAAATGCAAACAAACACACATGCTGGGGCACAGACACACATGCAAAGAAGCACAGAAGCATGAATCCGGCTGTCGTCTGCCAAGTAACTGTCAAGGATTTTGGGGACAGTGCACCAATAGATATTGTGTTGCAAATCTAGTAATTGCATCTATTGTAATTAAATGTAAAATAAACTGTGGTCTTAGTTTGTGGTCTACAGGTGATAGAACTGTTGTTTTGCTGTGTAAGATGGGATCAGTGGGATTCCACGTAGAGAGGGAGATGCTCCCACAGTTCCCTGTTCGAAGCTCTTCCTCTCTGACGTACATCTGCACTCACCCTGTTTGAAGCTGTGGTACTACATGTCGCCCATATGACGTCTCTGATCGTGTGTGTATGTGTATGAGAGAGAGAGCTATGTCAAGCATGTAAAATTGGCTCTTGTCCCCTTGAAGAGGCCCAAATGATGACATCAATAAGAGCACAAGTGAGCAACCAGGAAAACAAAGTGATGCACTTAATATTAGGTGTTGTCATGGAAACACAGGGTGCAGATTTTTCGCTCCATTGGCTGCCATCAGTCTAGGCATTTTAAAATTACTTCCAAGAAAAGCAATTGAAAGATGGGAGGGACAACTATTCAAGTGTCTACCGAGATAGTTTGAGCAAAACACAGAAGTATCATAATGGAAATTTCATATTAACACTATTTTTCACTAAAGCGTCTGTACTAGTGTGTCAGTGGTTAAACTGTGCACTTTAGATTATAGAGCCTCCAGCGGTCCTATTATGTATATTAACGCCGTCTGTGTAATTGCATAGAATGGATAGTGACAAGACACATCCCCCTGCACTACTTTAAGCCTTTAGAGGACCAGAATAGCTATTACATTTTTCTGCATTGAAATACAATCACACACACAGACACACACACACCTTTGATTAATGGTCAGAGGATTAATGGTGTCACTCTTGCTACAGAGGGTGACCCTGCACTGAGCAGGTATCATACATCATCCTATCATCATCACCTTATATAGCACAGACGATTTTATTCAGATACAAAAACACACACATTCATAGATATAGGAGTTTCTTTCTGCCTCTCACCCCATTAAATATTATTATTTTACCTTCTTCTTCTTAAAAAATTCCTCTGCTCTTTATTTTGTTATTTTCCCATCAGCCCCACCAGAGGACCACTATTTGTCGTCCATTTCTCCAGTCTTTCAGACCAACCTACCTCCATCCCCTGAGCTCTGAACTGTGACTGTGAGCAGAGAGGAAGGCAGCAATAGTCAAATAGAGAGAAATGAACAGCCTGTACTGAGGAACCTCATTTTTGTGGTGCCACCTATAAACTAACGGAAAAACACACAATTAAATATTTTATTATTATTATTATTATTATTATTAATAATAATAATAATAATAATAATTATCTGTTAATTATATTAAAAATTTTATATTTTATAATGAAATGTCTATGTTAAAGTTAATATAAGAGCTGCAGGACAATCTGAATTTCCCTCATGGGGGATGAATAAAGTATCTATCTATCTATCTATCTATCTATCTATCTATCTATCTATCTATCTATCTATCTATCTATCTATCTATCTATCTATCTATCTATCTATCTATCTATCTATCTATCTATTTTACATGTGCACTTTCCATGCTCTGCTGATCAAATGTCTAATTCATGGTTTACATACAGTATGTCATGATTCCCCTTTGGGACTTCCTGCTGGGGAACCTTTATTTTGTAAAGACTTCCTTTTTCCCCTGGCACTGGTTCCCGGCAGCTTTACTTTAGTTAATTGTGTTCATTGGTTTCACCTGTTGTCTTTTGGTTATCCTCTTCACCTGTGTTAATTACCCTTTGTGTTCTCTGTATTTATACCTCCCTCTTTCCTTTGTTCCCGCCGAAGCATTAGTTGTGTATAGTTTGTGTTACATAGTGAAGGTGTTTTTGAGTTTTTATGACGACCGTCTCACCCGGTCTTATTTCTTAGTCCCGACCGTCTTACCCGGTCTGAGGAGCTCACTGTCTTACTTGGTCTTTGTGTTCAGTTCTTGTGCCCTGGAGTTCCCAGGAAGGAATAAAGTTTTTGTTTGTCCTGCGATTGGGTCCTACCTTTCTCCCACACCTTCACACCGACACCAGCTCATGACAACATAGCTGACTGTTCAGTGCCTTAACAACATTAAGCACTTCACCACATACTGTGCATACATGTGTAAGTACATGCATGAACACTGGTCAATTTTCATGCTCCATAACATCTACATGCACAGATCCAGACATATGGACCCATATGGCTGCCACCAGACAGTCTTACTGATGCTGGCGTTTCAGCCTCTGAGCAATGAGGCAAGAGCAAACCGGTTCGTAGGTGGTGGAAGAATTGGTGGATTGATGGATGGTGAAGGTGAAGGAGCCTGGATGAACAAGGACTAAATCTTTGGAGGTTATATGGACACATTCTGATTTTCTGATTTTGATTTTCTGAAGCAGTATTCCATCATATCACAGGCACTTAACCAGTCGCCTCTTGTTGGTGCTCTTTGCAGTGCATTGTCTGTGTACATGTTAGGGGTCATTTCCCTACATATATTTGTGCTTGTGTGGTTAATCAAACTTTTCTATTCCAAGATTAGAAAATGTCCACTTTTCTTTCTTCACTGTCAAAGTACAGTTTTCCCCATGTGTTTTATTTGACCTCTGTTGTGAGTTTTTGCCCCAGTCATCACCAATTCAGTTATCTTTAAACAGTGTGCAGTGATTGCCAGGTATCCTATTATCACCCTTCTCCCATGTGTAGACAGCTGCTATTACGCTGAATTAAACATAAATATGAAATCAAGGTTGCCAGATTGATGCTCATGCATTCTCCAAGGAATACTTACATCATCCTAAGTGTCTGGCTGACCCTCGATTCTCTCATTACTGCTTGTTAGAACAATTAAATATGACGTGTGTCAGATTTATAACTCACCCCTGTGTGTGTGTGTGTGTGTGTACATGTACGTGTGGGTTTAATTATGAACAGATGTGAGCATCTGCCACTGCAGTTAAGGCCATTAATACATGTCTAGAGGTGTTTGAATGTGGATGTGTCTGGTTTTCTGCAACAGCTGTTGTTGTTTGCTGTGTACTCTGTTTGTATCTGCACCTTTATAAATTATCTAACAAACCTGATTTTCACTGCAGTTTGTGTTTATGTGTATAATATGTACAGAAAAATGTATGAGGCATTTATGAAACACTGTCTAGGTCTATTTTGTTTTGTTTGTCTGCAATGACAAACATCCAGACAGTAAAAATGCTGCTGTTGTGGTGACATGTAGGGAATGTTGTTAATGTGTGAACAACTCTCAAGTGTAGGATGCCTCTGAACTCTGAAAACAGTTTTCAGGGTTACACGCTTGTTTTTCCCACATGCAGAACATACTTTAGCGACATGCTGACACTCGTGCAGGGGTAGAGCAAAACCAAACAAGTGCCTAATAATACATAAATACAGAGTAGATAATAAAGAGGTGGCTGCCCCCTTTTCTTTAGCGCAACATCAAACTCACATGGAATGTTGTTCTTCAAGTCCTGAAAGTGGGTGTAGTTAGACGTTGGTGATTATTATATATAATGGTATTGAATACAAGCTGGCTCAAAATAATAGTGCTGCAGAAATCCCAGCTTTGTACCTCATAGTGTAGTTTCAGTGGTCAAAGAAAAGCTTGTTGCTTCCCAGTGGCACCAATCCAATTCTGTGGTAACTGACGTTGTTACTTTGCTGTTAAGTGTTTGTAGCCACTGTACCTGTTTGTCAGTGTTAATTGTCCCCTTGGAAGTTATAGCTCTTTTAAAGTCTTGTAAATGAGTCTTAACCCCCTTTCCTCACCCATTTTGGTTAATTTTGTCCATGTCTTGGAGCTTTTCCCAAGACTTTTCACCAGGTGGTGGAATTCTCTCTGACCACTAGAGTGCACTGTGTGATGGGATTCCCTTTCCTTGCCCAAGGCTTTCCTAAATCATGAGCCTTAGCACTTGAATATCCAGTTTCATTCAGTGAAGAACAGGTTCTCCTGCATCTGTGATTGAAGTGTTGCCTATACCTTTTTTACCTGCAGCTGCTTTAGTAAATTCTAGGTCTTCACTGCAGTAAGAGATCACTGAGAAAAACTCCTGACATTGTTGAAGACTTGTCTGTCAGAAGCAGCTTGCGTCCTCCTCACTGTGTCCTGTCTGACGTAGGAGCCAGGAAGCAGAAACCTAATGAGCGGAGGTCTGCTGCTACAGTATGTGTGAGCATTGGCCATTTGGCACCAGTAAACACCAACCCTTATTGGACGACTTGATAGCTCCTTTCATCCCTCATCACAGCTTTGTCAGAGTGTGTAGCACTGTGGAGAGGACCAGGTGGGGAATGAGTGTGTGTGTGTGCTGAATGGAGAACTGTTATATGTATAATTAATGACCTCATCCGGCTCCTCCTGCTGTTCGAGAAGGAGACAAAAAGCAGGGAAAGAAAGTGGAATCAAGATGCAGAAAATGACAAGAAAGAGAAAGGGGAGGACAGGGACAGACAAAGAGACTGACAGAGGGAAGCATATGTTAAAGGCTGCACTTGATTAATAATTATGAGTTTTTGTCAGTGAGTGGCCATCCCATTACCCCTGCTGTCTACTGAAGGGGCAATTACGTGGAATTTAACCTCCATGCTCCCTCCCTCATAAATCCTTCTCCCCTTCCCCTAGACCTTCATTTCTTATGTGCCCAATTTTCTGCTCTTTTTTGCTTCCCTTGCTTTTGTAGTTTCAGCACCTCCTCAGTTCCAATGGAGATAATAGGAGCTGAATGTAAATAAGTGTTAATTACCAAGGGGACAGGACCTTGGCTTGGAGAGAAACCTGGGACTGATCAAGCCCTGCCTGTCATTCTACATCTTAAAGGCCAAAGGACAAAGGCAAGAAAAGGGTGGGAGGTGACTGGTTTGTCTAGCAGGGAACCCCAATGGAGACTGTGGCCCCAAGGGTCAGTCTGGCTCCTCTCTGTCAGCCCACTCCTCTTTTGGATCCTTCTTCAGTCCCATTCATTTTTCCTCTTAAAGAGTCAGATCGGCAGAAACAAAGGCGGGTACTCACCCAAAACCTTTTTTTTTTAAACATGCTGGGTAACAGTGAATCAGTGTAAAACAGTAAACTCACATTTTGCCTTCATGGCTTGGAGTCATGTCAGATGATCTCCTCAAATTACGTCTCTCTCTCTCTCTGAGGGCTGTCCTCCTCCTCCATCCTCTGCACGTTAACAAAGACCGTCTGCCACTGTTCGCAATTGGTTTGTGGAACTGGTGCACCTGTCAGAGGTGTGGGGCCCATTTGTACAGTAACAAGCAGCTTTCTCAAGCCTGCAGCAAGAAGTGGAGCTGGCAGTCTGGTTTGGGTTACTGCACTCCAGGGAGAAAACATGCACGTGTGTTGAGCGTTATAGAATGAGTAGGTCCTGTCTGCTCATTAGAACAATAAGGAAATGCAATATGAGTGTGTGTATGTGTGTTAGGCACGGTGTAGACAGGTGCATCCTTTTTGTTCTAGTGCTCATTTTGTTTTTGCACATACTTTGTTAATTTGTGGTTTGCATGGCCCAGGAATTCTAATGATTCATTCTCTCTGTAAAGAAGTCGAGTCATGTAGCTATGAGGGGCTGAGAGGTTTACGAGGGTTATAAGCACAGCTGCATCCTGCATGTAGACAAATGAGTGAGGCAAAGGTCTGAGGAATAAAAACTGGCTAGACTGAGACGAATACAGGAAAACTCACATTAGTTTATGAGTTGTCAATGGTTAGTTGCAACGCTTCATAAATTATTCTATCAACAGCGATCATATGGTTGTGCTGTTGGCTGTGTTTTATTTCACTATAAATTAAATATCTTTAAGTTTAACATTGTTGGCTACATAACAAACACAGTTCAATGTCACTTGGCTTCTGAGAAATTGTAAAGGCCATTGACATTTTATGGAATAAATGTTCAACCAGTTGAAAACATAATCAGTGGATTAATCAATAATGAATTTATTCTCAGCTAAATGTGAAAAACTTTTATATCCGAATAAAAACAACAGTTCAAGTCAAAACTATGATTTATTATAGATTCTCTGTGTACATTAAAATACAGACCCAGTTGTTCATTTCTATTCTTTATGGAGACTTTACATTAAATTCCTGAAGACTTACGCTAATCTGAAAAACAACCACTGCTTGCCCTGTCACCCTAAACTGAAAACAACTAAAATTGAATTTCCATGGTGGGGCTGGCATCTGGTCCAGAGTCCACAATATGAGTTTGCAAGCAGCTTATGGCCCCCACAGTTTGAGTACATTTGTTCATCCAGGTACACATTAAACTGTGTTATCTCTTAGTGTACAAGTGTCTTCCTCTGGGAGTATGATCATATATCACCCATTTGCCCTCATGATCTGGCCTGTAAAGATTAAATATGTAGCCTTATCATCAAACATTTAACGCTCACGCTGGTACAAATCAGATTTCTAATGTGTGAATGATGAGAACTCATATGAATGGCTTCATCATAAATTGATGTGTGTGTGCTGTTTGCACACTAGAGCAATTTATAACAATTGTGCAGACTTGCTAGCAGACTGGCTTGTCTGCTTGCTAGAGTTTTAATTGTTAAATCCGTGTTAGGGAAACAGTGTTTACTTATCTATGTAATAGCGTTGCTAGGAATGTGTATGTCTTTCTGTGTTTATTTCTGTGCATCTAGTAGGATGGGAAGCCTCCTCAGCACTGGGTAAAGTGGGTTAAGTTTACTGGGGCAGAAAATGCTGGAGCATGACTCAAACCAGCGCCTTTACACAACCAGCCTCTAAAATATGCCTCTGTCGCATTCTGTCTGCTCAGTGCCTCTCGGACACACACACTCACTCTGTGCTGAGAGGTTTGTATATAGGACAGGGAAGGCGGAGGTACTGTCTCAGAACAAGTCAAAAAAGGAAGAAAGTGTGTATTTGATTGTTTTTCCCTTGCATATAAGTTATTTTGGTCAGTTTGTACTTTCACTAATGTTTGTTCTGGTTAATATGATTAGTATAACTGGCTCTAACTGCAAAACCCAAGGTGAGTTTCACTGCAGCAAGAATGACATAAGATAGCAGAGCGCACCTGCCTCTCTCTCCTCACAAGCCTTTCTAGAAATCACACACGCGTTCACTGACATGCACACACACACACACACACGCACACACACACACACACACACACACACACACACACACACACACACACAGACACGCCTGTACCCAGAGAGACATGCAAATATCAGAGAGCCATTCATTGTAATGTGCAATGACAGATTTGGGGTGCAGAGTGATACAGCAAAATTCAGATCTCTAACAGTGCTGCAGAGAATGACTAAGCAGAATCTCTTTCATCTGCACTTGCTGTCTTCTGTAACTGAAGACATGAATAGAAAAATATAATATATATATAAAAAAAATAGCACTGCAGTCAGGAAAAAGATAAAAATAGTGAAACAGCTCATGCAAAAATATCAGTCAGTAAAACCATCTATGGTCATTTGGCGAACACGTGAGCAGATGAAGTGCTGTGTGTTACATTCTCTGCAGACGTGCAGACTTTAACAGCTACTGTGTCCAGTCTGTAAGAGTGGCAGTAAAACCTTTAGACAGTTGGCTGAAAACAGGTGCTTAATAGGCTTTATCAGCATGTCTGGAATAGATACTATTTTTGAGTGTGTGTAAGCGTGTGTAAGTGTGTAAGTGTGTGTAAGTGTGTGCAAACCTCAAACCACTTGGACTATTTCCCTGAGTTTGAGTAGCAGGTATCACTATGGTTCATACAGACACACACCCCATAGTTTAGCTCAAAATTCAAAGAGCAAAACTTTCCTCAGTGTTTTTACTATGATTCAGAACCAGAGATGGTCATTAAGGCCAGTATTGTGATACACAGACTGAGCTGCTGGTAATGCTGCTGCTTAATGGAATTCCTGGGACAGTGGACTTTAATGAGGAAAGATGGAAAAACACTTCAGACATAAAATTTTCCACATGCTTATTTTCAACCAACACTGTTCGATATAGAGTAGCAAGCCTGTGTTTTAGTAGTTTTCCTATAAATTATTTGTTGAATTATTTAATTTCATTTTGCTTTTTGTGTATCTATAAATCTGCATAATAGCTATTGTTTTATATGTGTGTGTGTGAATAAGAATTCATATGGGATCCTCGTAAATTGCACATTTATCTTTAAATAAAGGTGCAGAAACAGTACCTTGGCAGTTCATACTCTCCTTTTTGTATAAATCACACAGTAACATGTTCATGTATGTGCATTTGTGAGTGTACTTTGCATAAATATGATTGAACATAATGTGTTCTTTGCTTATGCATTATGTAAAGATGTGAGATGATATTTATCTCTGAGATGGCTGTAAACATTGCACTAACAATTTATTTCACCACCATCGCATACACACATTATATTATAAACAGAAATCTGTCTTTTAACTTCAGCTGTGGCACAAATGAATCATGCTGGGTCTTGCTGTCCTGTGTTGACTCTGTTGGGGGTTAAGCTCTTCACTAATTGCAAATGCTGGTCTAGATAGGCTACCTGCCACTCTGTACATGCTTCACAAGTCTTAGTGGCCATAGACTGTCCATCTTCACCATGCTGGAGGGTTTTTATAATGCATGAGCGGCATGCAAATTAGACTTAGAAAGATTTTTCTGCGTTATTAATGGTGGGGTGATACATAGTCAGAGTAAGAAGTATTATGAGCGACTTCAGGACAACAAGAAAACCTCCTGAGGGCAACAATGGACTGATGGATCTGTGCACTTCCTGTTTAATGCTCAGTGATGTGTATATACAGTATATGTATGTGTACAGAATTATGACCAGTTGATGCGAGGACTGATGAGTGAATGTTTCTATCAACCTCACACCCAGGAAAGGTCAGAGGGCAAAGGTTGTTGTCATTCTGGGTCTGTGGGGCTTTGGAAAAGGGCAGGAAGAGGAGAGAGTGAGAGAGAGAGACAAGATTGAGAGGGATGTCACTGAGGTGTAGCAAAGCTGGGAGAGAGAAATGGATTAAGCAATGACAAAAAGAAGAGGGAAGTTCTTTAATTTGGAGAGAAAGGAGGAGGTGTGACCACTAAGTTACATGGTCATCTTTTTAAGACATGCACATAGGCTGGTCAACATATATTGACAAAGAGGAAACAAAAAGAAATTATAATTATTTTCACTGGCGTAGGCACAATGCATTGAGCAGATACATCAATTCCACAAACTGGGCATGTGTTCAAACTTATTTCTTCTTAGCGTCAAGATGGCAGACTAAGAAAATATATCAGTTGTATCATATCTACATCATTTCTCAGATTTTAAAACCTGGGGGTGTTCTTATCATATTGCTTTGCAGTAGCCTGTTTAAAATAATCAGATACCACACAACTATTCAGTGCTGATACTGTATGCTAATAGATGGAGGAGCAATGCCAGTGCAGTGCATGCTTTGAATTCTTTAGATATCAGTTGTCTGGATGGCAGGTAGCAGATGCAAGAACATTCATTTCAACCATAAGAGTTTTGAGACTTGCTTGGGTCTGTGACCATATCTGCATTTGTCACGTCCAGCAACTTTACTTCCTATGTTCCGCTTTTATTTTGAAAAGCCACGTGCAGTAAATCACCTCTCACTTCCACTCAGCTGATGAGGTAACGAGACTCACCTGTTGTCTGATTATCCAGTTCAGAGAAACTGTGCCAACTCTGCTCCATTTAGGGATACCACGCTGATTCAAGTAAGCTTTTTTTGAGTTTTCATGTCACTAAGAAGACGAATGAGTTTTTGTTCAAGTGGACTCCTACTCTCACTCGGGTATCTTGTTTCAAAGGAACTTTAAGTTGGACAACGTATTGGGAAGAAGGAACATTAATTAAGCCTGAGGAGTTCAGTTCTTTCGTTTTTTTGTGGACTTAACCCGTCAGCCTTTTTTCCTTCCTGTGAGAGTTGTTGAGTTTATCTGTTGGAAGAGCTTTTGTTATCATAACCTCTGCTTTCTGACACGAATAAAGGGTTTGGTGTTGGCGTTTAATTGGCCCTGACTCTCCCCAATCCTGACAGCATTGGCTGCAGCATAAACTCATCGTCCAATTTCAATCCTAAACATGATTAGTTGTGTGCATTTAAACATTGTCTTCTCTGTTAACGTTCATTATTGTATCCAGTCATTTCCTGCTGGGTGGTGCTGCCTGATTAATCTTACTTCCACTATAACCCCTGTCTGACTCAGTCTCTGTTTCTTCTTCAAGCCTGGTTAACAGAGAAGGGGCAGGGGATACATTCCTGCAGCACTTGTCAGAAAAACAAAAACAACCCCTCTCCATGGAGCATCCTACTAACATCCTTCGTCCCCCCTGCTTCCCTTCTTTTCTTCTGCTTTCCTTCCTCCCTGACTGAATCACTGCCCTCTTTGCCATACACCCTTATGCTCCTCTCCTTCCCAATCAGCCCCCCACCCTGCATACCCTGTCCTCTACCAGCACCCCCATCACCATCCTGCCACTGTTACATAAGCTTCCAGTAATAGATCCAGGCTATATCCCTGTTGTTTTCCCCCTGGTGTCTATGAGAGACTCGACATCCAGGGCCAGCCCTTAATGAGGCCCCATACAAAGGCCCATTGATGAAAGGCTTAGTGAGAGAGAGGATGACCCCAGCCAAGAGCAACCAGAAGTGGGCATCAACTGCCCCAGGCTCTCCCTCCACACAAAGACATCCTCTGTGGACAGAGCCCTGAAAGGGCACAGAGAAAAAGTTGGAGAAAGGGGAGAAAGAGGGAGGAGACATCCCATTCAAACAACTTAAAAAATGTGTAAGAGAAAGATATCAAAAAAATTAAACAGATGTATGACTTCAGTACATATTAGTTAAGCCCACTGAGCCTTGTGCTTCCTCCTCCTCTGTTCTTCGTAGCAGGAACAGGCCCACCCTCTGCCCTCCCTCTACCAGGGAGTTGTCAGTGTCTTCATCTCACCCCGGATCATAACTCAGATCTGAAGAGGGAACTAAAAGGCTCTAGTGTGTCACAAATCCTCATCAGTAGTCACAGGTTGCTCAAAGGAGTGATCAAAGCACTTTTTGGAAATCTTGGCAGCACTGATCTGAATCCAGACAGTTTTTGGAGCCAAGCGGAGGAGAAAGACAGATAGTGTTTTTTTTTTTATCTGATTTGGACTACAGCTGGCTGTTTGGGAAGTTGCTCTGGATGGAGAATGAAAGAAAAGTGGTGACAAATGATTCTGGACTATTCAATGCTGTCATGGCATGTTCTGTGACTGACATGGCTTAAGTTCTTCTTCTCACTATCTCATAATCACACATGATAAGAGAGAGGACGAGAAAAGGGTGTGGAATCAGAGTTTTGGGTGTCAAATATTGCCAGAAAATCTAAATTCCTTTTGGTGATATTTCATGATCAACTGAATGATGACTCTTGCTGCACGACTTGAAGACTTGGAGGTGACCCTGGAGCACATGCTTATGGATGTTTTTGTAAGTTTGGCTGTTCTTTTTTAAGCTCAGTTTTAACATTTCATCAAACAGCTTTCTCCTCTCCAATGCATAATTGCATTTGGAGACCAGAGGCCAGCATATGTTCACATCTTTTTCCAGATGCTCTCTCATTAATTGGCAGGGGAAAAAGCATGAAGAAAAGTGTGTGCACAGGAAGATTTAGGGAATAAATAATCTAATCTTCAACTCAGGGTTAGCCCATTAATGAAAGTCTTTGGGAATGTTAACTCAGCATGTGAGGAGATTATATCCAGTCAACTCCAATGTATTAAATCTAGATACTGGGTTTACTTTGTTTTTGTGGTCTGCTGGCTTAACATTCATCTGCAGACAGGCATATATCTTTTGATTAGGAATGAGTAAAATCTCTCTAATACAAGAAGTGAGGATTGAGAATGAGGAAATGAGGGATGAAAGAAGAATGAGACCAAGAAGGAAAAGTCTAATGGTTATGATGGTCAGGCTTCCTGAGATGCTTGGTTAGAGGCACATTACTCGGGCCCCTGTGGTTTGCAAAGTATTCAGGCTGTGGGAATGAAAAACCGGATCCCTCACACACCGATACACATTTGTGCACTCACACATTCAGAAACAAAAACATTCTCACATGCAGGCACATGCCGTCTACCTCTGCACAGCACATTTAAATACAACATCAGATTCCCTGGTTGCTTTGATCTGCCGGCTGCTGTAATGAGTTTGGTCGTTAAGCTGCTGTTTCCCTTTAACATTGTTTACAGGCTCAGGCATCTGTTAGAGGGAACAGTTATCTCAGCTTTCCTGAGATATACTGTGCTTCCAATATCAGCACCCATTCCACTGCTGCAGGGCATCAATGTCACTCATGTATGCAAAGATATGATGCTTAAATCCTTCAACCTATTTTGGACATTTGGTCATTTTCATGAATCAATAAATAATTTATAACTGAAGCAATAAAGATTAGTGTTTATAAAAGGACAGGGCAGAACAGGATTTGGATTATTCATAAATTGCATGTGGGATGGGAAGGAGGGGAGTCAGGAAAATGCTTCTTTCCTCTAGATTTCCAGTCAGCACTCTAATTAGGCCACTTATTTATTTATTTCTCTAATTGCTGGAAGAGTCTGGAAAACATGGGGTTATCTGGCCACTTTGCATACCTAAATGAGAAATATTCAAATCGCTTGCACCCTTTCCAGCCTGACTGCTAGTGTACATATGGTGGTGCATGTGAACTTAGACACATACATGCGAGACATGCAGACATGAGCTAAGAATATGGTTATTTCAGTGAACCATCAAATAAGAGCAGGACGAATTAAATATTGTCTTGGGTTGGCTAACCAGCAGTAGACATGTCTCGTGGCTCAGGCTCCTATAGCTACTGAAACCAAAACAGGAGATTTGTAGTAATATTTTCATAGCGTGGCCAGTGAATGTAACCGCAGGCCAGCATACAAATAAGTATTAAACATTCTGTATGTGTGAATGAACTCATCTGGGCACAGAGACCTGAGTCGGTAGAGGAACATTAAGGGTCATTACAATAATGAAGTGCTTCTTCACCCTCTAGTAGTGAAGGACCTCTAGCGTCCTCTCTGTGCTGCTCATTGGCTTGGAGCAGCATCAGCCTGTGTGGTGCACCCAAATATGTGCAACCACATTTGGTGTTGTAAGTGATAAGCAATACGTCAAGCTTTTTTTGTGGTCACTTTAACAGTGCAGGTATACTCTAAAAATTGTGAGGATTGTAGTGTAATGGTAAGTGGAACCTTTGGCATTTTAGTCCATCCACTCCCGGTTGCCTAATGCGGACCAACTTCCCGTTTACTGTTAGATACAATCTGGAGAAAGATACGAGTGCTCCTGTGTTTCTTACCCAGAGACTCTACTTATATTCCGCAGGTCTGTACATGGTTAAAATCACCATAGATGAAAGCCTTAAGCTTCGTATTACTTCTATATTAGCTGAAGCTAATTTGAAGATAAGTTGGTAAAAGTTAATTGAGCCGCGGCACGTATTGGCGGGAAAGTGGAACCGCGAGTGTTCTCGCGCTATTTCGCGTCATTATCGCGAGAGTTCGTCAACTCGCCCTGTGTTTATTTTACTGTTACCTTGTGTAGTAGGTTTAAATACTCCATGTATATCGCTCCAATTAATTTTGTAAAACTCCTGATGCGTGTTGATGAGTGTTTTTGAGAGCATAAGATACAGAGTTTGCTCAGTGATTGTTGAAACTGTAATGTTGGACAATGAATACACCAAATGTAAATTGTGAGTTGAAATGATTTAATAGATGCAATCTGGAGAAAGATACGAGTGTTCCTGTGTTTCTTACCTAGAGACTCTACTTATATTTCACAGACACAATTCTTTTTGTTATTGTGGTCACCGTGCCCGGGGCCCGTAACAAACTGTGGGGGCTCTTCCGGGATCTCTCCTCTACAGACGTCGAGGGGCAGATCCAGTGATATTAGAACCACGACGGCGATTAGGCCACTACCTCAGCCAAGCCAGCCAGTAGGAGTCCACCGAGGGAGATCAAATTGGAAAAGGATCTTCGCCTCAACAGGGCGCCGCACTGCTGGAAGGGAAGGACAACGCGCACTAGTCACTGCGGAGCTACAACACATCACATAAGGACAAACTACACAGGCAACATGTCAACAGCACGGAAGGAACTGGCATGGAGCATCAGAAGACACTTGCTTACACTCTCCTGCACACATCTCTTTGAGCTAGCAAAGAACCTTGCTGCAGGCAATAACGACCCAGTGCAATTCAACCAGGCTGACGAAGACAGCTGCATAGACTGTATCACCTCTTATATTCAATCAGACACACTGCAACAGCTGGATGCGGGAATGAGTCAGCTGCTTGTGCTGGATGATCTATTATGCCAGGTTATTCAAACAATTGACTCTGCTGAACCATCAGCTGATGGACTCATGGAAGCTGCAACACCTGCCATGCCCAGTCCCCATCCATCCAATATGATATCAGACCCACCACCATCGTCTGATAACTCACCAACCACGAATACCGATGCAAAAGCTAACACTGAATCACAGTCAATAGAGGAGTTGAGGAAAGTGTATGAGGAGCTGATTGAGAAACTGAGACAGAGTGACGCTAATGCATCCCAACCTGTTGCTACACTCATCCGTCAGGACAAATTGGAGACAATAGCTCTGACATCAGCCTCAACAGTCTCACAAAACAGATTAATGAAGGACTAAGAGAAGGATTTGCAGTAGCAGAAATTGTTAGAGGTGTACTCAGAATTGTTAAACCTGGCACCTTCAAGGATATGCTCATGCTCAAAGATGAACTGTCTCTTTCTGAACTTCAGGGCTTCCTCAGGTCCCACCTTGGAGAAAAGGCAACAACTGAGATGTTCCAGGAATTAATGTGTGCTAGGCAATCCGAGCAAGAGTTGCCACAGCAGTTTTTGTACCGCATGATTGGACTCAAACAAAAACTCATCTTCCAGTCAAAGCAGGCCAACACAGACATTTCCTATGATCCTAAGACTATACAGGAAGTATTTCTTCACACGGTATACCAAGGCCTGGGAGTTAAGTATGCAGACCTGACTCATCTTCCAGTCAAAGCAGGCCAACACAGACATTTCCTATGATCCTAAGACTATACAGGAAGTATTTCTTCACACGGTATACCAAGGCCTGGGAGTTAAGTATGCAGACCTGCGGCAAAGACTAAGACCCCTCACTTTGGACAGCAATGTCACAGATGAAGAGATACTCTGAAGTGACAAAAATAATCAGTGATGAGAATGAACATCAACGGAGACTAGGCCAAGTCACTCGCCAAAAGTCTTTACAAACCCAAAGTGCTGTAATTGAAGCAAAGGAAACAAAGACAGCTAAAGAGAAACAAACTTCCCAAATAATCCAACAACTCACAGCCCGAGTAGAGACTTTAACCAACATGATAGCCAGTTTAATGGAACTGAAAGTTGCCAATCCTCATCACTTTCACCCATCACCACCAACCCAAGCTCCCCCTTACACCAATGCACATCCTCCCTCCCGACCACTATCCAGTCAACCCCCTCACCTTCCAAGAAACCAATCCACAGTCCCAGTGAAAAAAAAACATTTCTTTGTAAAAAGTACAATGAGCAAGACCTCCAAGACTGTAGCCATTGCTTTGTGTGTGGTGAGTCAGGACACAGGGCAGTTGGATGCTTAAAGCGGACCGAGTTACAGGGAAACTGGAATTGGTCTCTGTCAAGGGACAGCCAGAGACCAGCACGGAGCCTCAGTCCCAGCCAGTAAAGCCCACCCCTACACAATCTGCGACGCAGGATACTACACACCAAGGTAAGCAGTCAAGAAAGTCGTCTAAACGCAGCAAGAGGAAACCCTGCATATCCTCCTGTCAAAGCACTACTGGATGCAAAGTTCCCCTAGTCGGTAAGAAAGGTACCCTTGATTGTTTGATTAGTGGCTACCCAGTGACAGTGTTATTTGACTATGGTTCACAAGTGAGCATAGTAGACAGACAATGGGCCAAAAAGTACATTTCCAACTACCCAGTGAGACCACTGCAAGAGTTGCTAGATGACGAACTTGAAGTTTATGCAGTCAATGGCCAAGCAGTTCCTTATGATGGGTGGGTCGAACTTACAGTCACCCTCGCTGGTCACACGGACCCCAATCTCACAGTACAAACTCCATTCCTAGTTAGTAAACTGTCACTTCCCCAACCATTAGTTGGAGCCAATGTGCTCGGAGCGATTATCCAAAGACAGGAATCAGATGAAGACGCCAATGCTATGCTGTACAGCCTCCTACGTAGAGCTTTTGGAATGGATGAGGAGCAAGTGGTGGCCATGGTCAACTTCATTGACCAACTTCATTGCCACAAAGAATAGACTGTGACCCAGTCACAGTGAGAGTTGGCAAAGACAATGTAACTATCCCAGCCGGGAAAGTGGTTCAAGTATGGTGCAGGGTCCCTCAGAATTTTGACACCTCTGACCCCCTGGTACTGTATGAACCTGCAGAAGAGAATATTGCTTTAAGACATCTAAGTGTGGGAGAAGGACTCTTAGAGATTAGCAGCACGCAAAGACCCTATGTGAAGATTCCCATCTCTAATCACTCAAACCATGAGATACTCCTACCGAAACGAACAACTCTGGGTATCATCCAACATGTCACTAAGGTGATCAAGACAGACACTCCAGGACCCCCAAAAACCCAGCCCACACCAATCACCGTAACTGCAGTGGAGGTAAAGCACGGTCACGTCTCCTCGTGGTTTCCCTGCTGAGTCCTGGTTGCCACCAGTTGATCTTAGTCACCTCAGTCCAGACCAGCAAAAGTCTGTGGAAAAGGTGCTGATTGAAGAGTGTATGGCGTTCTCCCGTGACAGTTGTGACATCCGATAATAGCTAAGGAATCCCCAGGAGCTGTCTGACGTCTCCAACTGTTTGGGGTCTTTTGTGTTTGAGTGCCTGCACAGCCTCAATGTCCTTAGGGTCCACTTTCACTCCATCTGCCGACACTATGCGGCCGACATATCGGACCTCTTTGCGGAACAACTCACACTTCTCAGGTTTTAATTTCACACCATGGCGCTGTAAGGCTCTGAGAACTTTACACAACACTTGGACATGTTCATCAAATGACTTTGAAAAACAGAGCACATCCTCAAGGTAGTGGATGCAACACTCATCTCAGAGCGTGTGAAGCATCTCCTCCATGCTTTGTTGAAAGGCTGCTGGCGCATTCAACAAATCGGACAGGTATCCTAACCCACTCGTAGAGGCCCCATGGAGGGCCCTCACTACAATTGGAAATCAGATTTAAAGATGACACACCAGTCCAGAGGGCCTATGCCTCCATCCCAAAGCCTCTTTACAGGGAAGTAACAGAGTATATCCAGGAACTACTATTTAACCCTCTGGGGTCTGAGGGGGTTTTTGGGGCCTGGACAAATTTTGACATGTCCTGACTAATAACACTGTAATCAGCACAAAATTGGCTACAATAATATGTGAGCATCAAGTTTATACATTATTGTGTTTTTGAGAAAAAAGTGTTTATGCATGGCTAGTGAAAAACTACAATTTTTTACTCACTGAAATAAGACCATAAAACGCAAACAGAACATTGGTTCACAAGACTTTGGAGACCAGCATGTTGTAGGCTAAAGTGTTTACTTCAGAGTGCTGTGAATGTCATCTTGTTCACACATTCACAGTAAACAATACACTGATTTAAATTTTCTAAGACACTTTTTGTCCAGAAAGGCCATATGCAAGAGGGTGTGTCTGAGGATGAATAGTCATGTGATTTACCTGAGAACACAAAAGACGCACTGAACGTCCAGACAAAGGCGCGCATAATGAGCCTTTCAGTCAATGTAGATGGGACGGATTAGTGCTGTACAATACAACACAATGAGGAGCCAAACGATCCTCATTTGAGTTAAAATCAGTGTTTTTACTCTGAGGACAAGCTAAACTATTTGTCTCTGTGAGGAATGGAAGGAGCGCCGCTTCACGTGCGTAACGCGCCATCATCCAAACGCGCCGAAAAAGTGAGTAAATTCTATGATGAAGTTTGATATTTTGTGTCATTTCTCGGGGACGTGCACATATTTACCTGGTTCACCTGAGATTATTTACATGTGAACAGTGGACAGTGTACAAGGCGGGACCGCATTACCTGTAATGAGGTGAGACAGGAAAAAACGGACTTCTCCTTACGTTCATACGGATTAAATAAAAAGTGATGATTTGTTTTTGACTTGAATTGTTTCACTCAAAAGAAAACATTTCAAGCTTTCTAGCCATATAATTCTTATTTTTATGAGCCAAGTAGTCGCTGAGATTCTGGTTGTTTTATTTACGCGTCTGTGAAGAGAAATGGCAGAGACAGAAAAGTCCGAGAGCGCACCCTGTCGGCTTTCTTTATTTAAAAAAAGCACAACGTTTTGTTGTTATTATGATGGTATACCACTAAAACTAGACCCTTTACAGATTTGAATGATATACTTCTTTTATCTGTACGATCAGAATTGACGGAGTAATTTAAGTTTGTTCCGGCCTTATCAGAAAAAGATGCGTCAAAACGCGCCGGCGCGTGCGTCGACCCCAGAGGGTTAAAGGATGGGTTGTAAAGTCCCAGTCACCCTATGCAGCCCCTGTCATCTGTGTGAGAAAGAAGGATGGATCTTTACATCTGTGTATTGATTATGGCCTTTTAAACAAGACAGTGCCAGACAAACACCTGCTTCCCACCAATCCAGGACCTCACAGACTCCCTCCGAAGTTACAGCAGGTTTTCAATCCTGGATCAGGGCAAAGCTTACCATCAAGGCTTCATTGCTGAAGGGTTGAGGTACCTGACCACATTCACAACTCCGTGGGGCCTCTACGAGTGGGTTAGGATACCTGTCCGGTTTGTTGAATGCACCAGCAGCCTTTCAACAAAGCATGGAGGAGATGCTCGACACGCTCTGAGATGAGTGTTGCATTCCCTACCTTGAGGATGTGCTCTGTTTTTCAAAGTCATTTGATGAACATGTCCAAGTGTTGTGTAAAGTTCTCAGAGCCTTACAGCGCCATGGTGTGAAATTAAAACCTGAGAAGTGTGAGTTGTTCCGCAAAGAGGTCCGATATGTCGGCCGCATAGTGTCGGCAGATGGAGTGAAAGTGGACCCTAAGGACATTGAGGCTGTGCAGGCACTCAAACACAAAAGACCCCAAACAGTTGGAGACGTCAGACAGCTCCTGGGGATTCCTTAGCTATTATCGGACATACAGTGGGTACGGAAAGTATTCAGACCCCTTTAAATTTTTCACTCTTTGTGTCATTGCAGCCATTTGCCAAAATCAAAAAAGTTCATTTTATTTCTCATTAATGTACACTCAGCAGCCCATCTTGACAGAAAAAAACAGAAATGTAGAAATTTTTGCAAATTTATTAAAAAAGAAAAACTGAAATATCACATGGTCATAAGTATTCAGACCCTTTGCAGTGACACTCATATTTAACTCACATGCTGTCCATTTCTTCTGATCCTCCTTGAGATGGTTCTGCTCCTTCATTGGAGTCCAGCTGTGTTTAATTAAACTGATTGGACTTGATTAGGAAAGGCACACACCTGTCTATATAAGACCTTACAGCTCACAGTGCATGTCAGAGCAAATGAGAATCATGAGGTCGAAGGAACTGCCCAAGGAGCTCAGAGACAGAATTGTGGCAAGGCACAGATCTGGCCAAGGTTACAAAAGAATTTCTGCAGCACTCAAGGTTCCTAAGACCACAGTGGCCTCCATAATCCTCAAATGGAAAAAGTTTGGGACCACCAGAACTCTTCCTAGACCTGGCCGCCCAGCCAAACTGAGCAATTGTGGGAGAAGAGCCTTGGTGAGAGAGGTAAAGAAGAACCCAAAGATCACTGTGGCTGAGCTCCAGAGATGCAGTAGGGAGATGGGAGAAAGTTCCACAAAGTCAACTATCACTGCAGCCCTCCACCAGTCGGGGCTTTATGGCAGAGTGGCCCGACGGAAGCCTCTCCTCAGTGCAAGACACATGAAAGCCCGCATAGAGTTTGCCAAAAAACACATGAAGGACTCCCAGACTATGAGAAATAAGATTCTCTGGTCTGATGAGACCAAGATTGAACTTTTTGGTGTTAATTCTAAGCGGTATGTGTGGAGAAAACCAGGCACTGCTCATCACCTGTCCAATACAATCCCTACAGTGAAACATGGTGATGGGAGCATCATGTTGTGGGGGTGTTTTTCAGCTGCAGGGACAGGACGACTGGTTGCAATTGAAGGAAAGATGAATGTGGCCAAGTACAGAGATATCCTGGAAGAAAACCTCTTCCAGAGTGCTCAGGACCTCAGACTGGGCCGAAGGTTCACCTTTCAACAGGACAATGACCCTAAGCACACAGCTAAAATAACAACGGAGTGGCTTCGGAACAACTCCGTGACCGTTCTTGACTGGCCCAGCCAGAGCCCTGACCTAAACCCAATTGAGCATCTCTGGAGAGACCTGAAAATGGCTGTCCACCAACGTTCACCATCCAACCTGACAGAACTGGAGAGGATCTGCAAGGAAGAATGGCAGAGGATCCCCAAATCCAGGTGTGAGACACTTGTTGCATCATTCCCAAGAAGACTCATGGCTGTACTAGCTCAAAAGGGTGCTTCTACTCAATACTGAGCACAGGGTCTGAATAATTATGACCATGTGATATTTCAGTTTTTCTTTTTTAATAACTTTGCAAAAATTTCTACATTCCTGTTTTTTTCTGTCAAGATGGGCTGCTGAGTGTACATTAATGAGAAATAAAATGAACTTTTTTGATTTTGGCAAATGGCTGCAATGACACAAAGAGCGAAAAATTTAAAGGGGTCTGAATACTTTCCGTACCCACTGTATGTGCAGGACTTCTCTCGCATTGCAAAACCGCTGTTCAACTTGCTCCAAGCTAAGTCTGACACACCAGAACTCAACCCAACAAGAGGCAGGGCAAAATACCCCCAACAGTCTTCTCGAGCTCCAATACAATGGAACAAGGAACACCAAGAAATTCTCGAACGCTTAATCGACATGTTAACCCAGCCACCAGTGTTACCCTACCCCGACTTTACCCGTCCCTTTATACTTCACACAGACGCATCCCAGAAAGGCCTCGGAGCAGTTCTTTATCAGCACCAGGACAACAAGATGAGAGTCATAGGGTATGGGTCACCTACGTTAACACCAGCCGAACAAAACTACCACTTGCACAGCAGCAAACTAGAGTTTTTAGCCCTCAAGTGGGCAGTTTGTGACAAGTTTAAGGACTATCTTTTCTATGCCCCGCATTTCACCATCTTTACGGACAATAACCCCCTAACATATGTCCTAAGCACAGCTAAGCTCAACGCGGTTGGACATCGTTGGGTGGGGCAACTCGCAGATTTTCATTTTGATTTAAAGTTCCGTCCAGGAAAAGTCAACATTGATGCTGATGTGCAATCCCGCTGTCCACTCGACATCAATGCCTTCATTAAAGAGTGTTCAGAGGAACTGTCAGAGGAAGCAGTTGTTGCAGTATGGGAAGGGTGCAGGAGGGCTAAGCAGGAAGAAGGTTGCGACCCTTAACCTGGCCTCACCAAGTCAGCCCCTCAAAGAACCTCTGCAGACTATCAGCCATGATGAACTAGTCCAAGCACAAAGAACGGATCCAGCTATCTGGAAAGTCCTGGAAATGAAAGAGAATGACATTACACCAACAGAAGACGATAGAGATAAAGCTGACACAAACACAAGAAGACTTTTAAGAGAATGGAGTCGGCTACACATAGAGAATGGCCTCCTCTACAGGAAGACCACAGAACGAAAACAGCTAGTCTTGCCTGCTGTTTACAAACAGGCAGCTCTCACACACCTTCATAACAAAATGGGCTACGTTGGTGTGGAGAAAGTCTTGAGTTTAGCCCGAGAGCCGTTCTATTGGCCTTTCATGAAGAGAGAGATTGAGGAGTATGTTTTAAGGAAGTGCCCGTGCATTAAGCAGAAGAAGCCAGCAATGCACGAGAGCGCACCCATGGGCAGTAAAACATCCAAATCCCCACTCGAGCTTGTTTGCATCGACTTCCTACACTTGGAGTCCTGCAAAGGTGGGTTTGAGTACATTCTGGTTGTGGTGGACCACTTCACTAGATTTGCACAAGCCTACCCCACCAAGAATAAGGCAGCCAAAACAGCAGCAGATCGTTACTTCAGTGATTTCATTCCCAGATTTGGATATCCTTCCAAGCTCCATCATGATCAGGGTCGGGAATTTGAAAAACAAAATTTTTAAGTCCCTCAGACAACTCGCAGGTGTGGGTCATTCCAGAACTTTGCCCTATCACCCACAAGGCAACCCCGCTGAAAGACTGAATCACACTTTGTTACAAATGCTTCGAACATTGGGAGAGAAAGAGAAACAAAACTGGAAGGACCATCTGCCCCATGTGATCCATGCTTATAATTGCACCAAGCATGAGGCCACAGGCTTTTCTCCATACTACCTGTTGTATGGCAGACATCCTCGCCTCCCATTAGATCTTCTCTTTGGCCTCATGACAAAAGAAGATACGGAAACACCACAGGGATATGCCAGGAAATGGAAAGGGAAAATGATAGAGGCATATCGGATCGCAAGTGCAAACAGCACTATGACAAGAGATGGAGTAACACTACAACCGGAAGACAGTACTGGTACTCAATCTGACTGAAAGAGATGAACCTGGCAAACTAAGACCCTACTGGGAGTAGACAGTCTATGTTGTGAGAGAGCAAGTTGGACACAGTCCAGTCTACAAAGTACGTCCGGAGACAGGAGAACGTCCTGTTTGCACTCTACACAGGAACCTGCTGTTACAGGTTACAGGATTTGCCAGTAGATATAGTCCAAAATCCTGTTGGTAAGCCACAAAGGAAAGACAAAAAGTCACAGAAAGACCAAAGACCCCAGAACAGACACTAAGTCCAGAAGCAAGTGACTCAGAAGAAGATGCGCCCCAATACTGGTTTCGTGTACCCAGTACCCATCCACGAGTTGAAATCCAGTGTGCATCTGAGCAAGTTCGCAGTGAGATGCAAAGTATACCTGAACCAAGTCAGATACATCAAGTAGAGAGACTCCACATTCAACCTGAACAAGAAAGAGACACTGGGATGGAAAAGGAACAAGCAGTAGCCATAGGAAATGGACAAGATATGGACCTACTTCGACCAGATGACGATCGGGGAGTACTCCAGCTCCAGCATGAGGTGGACATCCCGGAATCCAGTCCCCAATCAGCACCGGAGCCTGATTCTAGGCCAGTACCCTGTTCTGAGCCAGAGCAGGGCATCCAGCCTGAGTCGCCACCCCGGTTGAGGCAGTCCACCAGGCAGAGACGACCAAATATGATCTTCACTTACCCATCCCTGGGTCAGCCAGCCTATCAGCATCATCCCACAGTGAACACAGTCAGCGTTCAGCCTGCACCATATCTTTTCATGTATTACCCTCCCCTTTACTCTCACCCCCTTTACCCCCCATCCCTTATGCTAAACCCTTACCTACATGTCCCCTTTCTAGCCCCCTGCTCTTGAACTGAGAAGACACTTGAGGAAGACATTCCAGAGACATTATATAAAAGACTTTTATGGTTCATGGGACCTTTAAGTTATTTAAGTGAAGTGTCAGAAGCCACTTTTGTTGTTGGGGAGCGTGTGGTGCACCCAAATATGTGCAACCACATTTGGTTTTGTAAGTGATAAGCAATACGTCAATTTTTTTTTTTTGTGGTCACTTTAACAGTGCAGGTATACTCTAAAAATTGTGAGGATTGTAGTGTAATGGTAAGTGGAACCTTTGGCATTTTAGTCCATCCACTCCCGGTTGCCTAATGCGGACCAACTTCCCGTTTACTGTTAGATACAATCTGGAGAAAGATACGAGTGCTCCTGTGTTTCTTACCCAGAGACTCTACTTATATTTCACAGGTCTGTACATGGTTAAAATCACCATAGATGAAAGCCTTAAGCTTCGTATTACTTCTATATTAGCTGACAGTGATATTGTGACGATTTGAGTAATTTGAAGATAAGTTGGTAAAAGTTAATTGAGCCGCGGCACGTATTGGCGGGAAAGTGGAACCGCGAGTATTCTCGCGCTATTTCGCGTCATTATCGCGAGAGTTCGTCAACTCGCCCTGTGTTTATTTTACTGTTACCTTGTGTAGTAGGTTTAAATACTCCATGTATATCGCTCCAATTAATTTTGTAAAACTCCTGATGCGTGTTGATGAGTGTTTTTGAGAGCATAAGATACAGAGTTTGCTCAGTGAATGTTGAAACTGTAATGTTGGACAATGAATACACCGAATGTAAATTGTGAGTTGAAATGATTTAATAGATGCAATCTGGAGAAAGATACGAGTGTTCCTGTGTTTCTTACCTAGAGACTCTACTTATATTTCACAGACAATTCTTTTTGTTATTGTGGTCACCGTGCCCGGGGCCCGTAACACGTGCACAACAATATGAAAGTGAAAGAAAGTGACTTAACTAGCCAAGTATGGTGACCCATACTCAGAATTTGTGCTCTGCTTTTTAACCCAAACCCAAGTGCACACACAGCAAGTGAACACACACACACCGTGCACACACACCCGGGGCAGTGGGCAGCCAATGCTGCGGCGCCCGGGGAGCAGTTGGGGGTCCGGTGCCTTGCTCAAGGGTCTCACCTCAGTCGTGATATTGAAGGTGGACAGGGCAATATTCAAGGATACAGGCCTATTTTCATTAGCATGTCAGCGTATATGAATGATTCAGGAAAGTTGTGAGGATCTAAGGCAGTGAATTTCGCTTACAACGTCTTTTACTAAAAGAAAAGGAGGTCACCAGTTTGTTGCCTTGGTTGCTCACAGGGAGGTTGAGTAAAACGGGTCATTTGTAAACTGTAGGCAGCTTAAAATGTAGAGGTCAAGTAAGAAAATCCACCAAACTCATCACACCCAACACTACAGAGCTTGAGTCATCTGACATCTGTGCTACAGAGATCTCATTCACATGTACACAGCTACACTTCCACATACACAGTGATAGGACCCTTTAATATAAATAATACAGTGACATGATTTTTATCTGCTTATTGAATATTTTCTCTGGCTGCTGTACAGTGTCGGTTCATGAAATTATATCAGCCGCTGCCAAAGCTGCCGTGTATTGTGTTGCTGGTCTGCTGAGCTGTGAGAACTGTGAGGGGGGACTGAGAGAGACATGGCAGTTCCTCTTTCAGAGGCTGCATCACAGTCTCGCACAAAGGCTGACAGTCACATCAGGAAATTAAGCAGTTTGATTAAAAATGCATTCACTCCTTGTGTAGTTTAATTGAATCTCCTCCTTGTGCGCCCCGCAAATGTCTCCACCCCCTGAAGTCCTCACCCCCAACATCCTCACCTTCTCTACAATCAGGCCTGGAGACAGAGCTAAACAGCTCTTCTATCACTCTTCCTCCTCCACAGATTCCCCTTTTTTTCCTCCACCCCCCTCGTCTTCTCTGACAGAGGAAGACCTCAGTTGGATGGGATTACTTCCATCACAGCTGTACTGCTCTCCTCTTTTCACCACTGTCTCCTCTCTTTCCAGCAGCCAGAAAGCACTGCCTCATATCTTTGGCAGAGCTGGTCTTTCACAAAGGGCCTGCAGTCTCTGAGAGCATTCAGCCTGCCAGAAGCACAAACACTGTGACGTACTGATACCAAAGAGTTTGTACTGTCTCCACAGTGAGAAGAGTATCATGATGATGTACAGTATGTGTATCTGTGTACATGCACGTAACCTATTCTCTAACATGCTGTTCTCTTTTGACTGTGCTGCTGTAGATGTGTTGAGGCTATTGACTGGGTGTATTGTGTGTGACCATTCTGTTATGTAACAGGTGTGTCCTCTGGCCAGTGAGAAAATTGTTCGATTATAACAAGCTGACCTTCTCTTTCTTTCTCTCCTCTCTTCGTTTTATCCTCCCGTTGTGCTGCCTGTCTCCAACAAAGTCATCAACTCTTTTATAGTATTTTTTCAAACGCAGCCAGATACTGTAGTTTTGGGGATTTGTTGGGGATGTTTTCATCCTGCAAATGAATGTGTGGGGTTCACTCAAAATAAACTACAGTTTCCTGGTCATGTCAGTGAAGAAACATGATGCTCACTGTGTGGGTTCAGCTCACTAGTTTTTGGACAATCAGGAAATAGACAATGATATAAATATAGAATAAAATAAGATAGAACAGAGTAGCACACAGTTCAAAGGTATGGGAGTCAAATTTGAATAATTTATTCTCAGTTTCTCATTTTCTGGCCTCATCAATTTTCTGTCTGTAGAATCAACCAAATAATTACAGATGACAATTATCATAAACTTGATCCAATTTATATGTGCACATCCATGAACTAAAAAGATATTATCTTCCAGTCTTTGATTTCCATAGTATGCATGGCCCTGATTCTAAAGTCAGATGGCGCATAGGATTATGGGGTGAATTATTCAGAAGCTTTGAATGCTGTTCACTGGGGAAAATGGCATAAATAGCACCCCCTTCAAGTCATAATAGATGACTGATTGGCCCAATGAAATGATATATTCTTATTCCATTAAGGCCTAGATGGCTGTTTAATGGCAGCATGAGTCTGGATGTGGAATCTAAACATTTACAAATGAAGATTTCTACAACCCTTCAGACCCATTTGCTAAAAAAATGTAAATCATGTTGAAAAACAGGTGAACATACAGTATGTGCACACGCCCACACCTACAGACACATCCACCTTCCAGTAGATTGAGCACATAATGTGCCGAGCAACGCAGGTTAACAACTTGTCCCTGTCTTCCACCAAACCGCTCCAAAATATATATAGGCTATGTACCAGTTTTCACCATGAGTCACACAAATGTCCCCATTTCCTCAAAATTTCACAAGCTGTTACCTTTTCTGAGGTCTCAGAAGTGTTTCCCAGCCTTCTTTCACAGACACTGCTGAGGGGATGATAATTAAAGTGGATGCTCCCCTGTGAAGAAGTCATTATGATCGGTTCTGGCCTGCTGATGGGTGGGAAGTCCCACTTTCTGCTTGTCTCACACTCATGAGGTAGAGAAAGACAACACTAACACACAGTTAGAAGCATCGATAGAAGCACGGTGGAGAATAAATTGCAATACTCCATCATGGTAGTATTATTGAGGCTGCATAACTGTTTATGGGTTTTTTTTCTTTCTGTGCCTTTTTTCTGTAACTCAGCCCTTTGTAATTTGTGAGTCTTGAAAGACAAACATGCAGCCCCCTCCCTCACTGCCTGGGATAGAGAGTCCAGCTAGAGGGCATTTCCATAAACACACCAACCCACACACACATGCACACAAGCACAGTGAGGAGCAGGACCACAGGGATGAGTCAGACAGCTGTGGACAGAGACTGGCTGGGTTATCAGGGTAAATTAATGCATAACAATGCCAGCACACTGCAACTGAGAACCACTGCTTCTCATTATTACAGCTGCGAACAAAGATGAGGCAGACACATACTAACACAATGCCGAAATAAAATGCTTTGTGTGCATGTCCCACATTAGTATCAGTCATAAGCAGATAGTGCTCATCTTTTCTTTCACTCCTTTGCTTCTTATCTCCAACTTCTAAATCATATAAATAGCAGTTTGTTCATTTTGACGACATCTGCTCTTAAGTGATCCAGTACTTACTGTAGTTCTCATCTATGCAGTTTTGGATTTCATGTTTTTATTGCCAAGTGAAAGCCTTTATTTTTGTGTGCTTGTTGACTGAAATGGGTCATTGTGTATCTAGCCTGAAGCATCAAGAATGGTTACATGTTGTTTTTCCTTTAATTCTCGCCCCCCTGTCAAGAGTTTCTGATATATGTGGAATTTTAAAGACTTTTAGGCAGAAGAGAACAAATGAGCACAAACCTCAGATAAACTGTTCAATTAGGAGAGTGTATTGTCATCTCCCCGTCAAGGTGTTGTATAAGAACCTCATGAAAAACCAGCAAGTTTTTTTTCTCCCAAATCAACACTGGCAGTTAATCTCTGTCATCACAGTCTGAATTATCATCAGACACACACAACATCCCAGTCTCAGTGCAAACAGGGCAGACAGAGAACTGAATCGTGTCTTTCTCTCACTTCCCTTTTCAGTTTCTCCTGTGTGTCGTCTGTAAGACCTGTATGTCTGTGTGCTAAGTTTATAAATAACCCTCTGATATGTCTTATGTAGGCCACAGTCACTCACACACTGATGTGGGCCAGGGTGTTGAATAAATAATGCTTACTGGGGATTACCACTGCAGATTCTCCTGTATGCTTGTCGCTCAGCTTGAGGACATCATGTGTGTTTTTGTGTGTATGTGTATATAGAATATGATGTCACTAAACCCGTCAGGGGCTCCTCACTTAAAGAAATGATAATGGGTGTGAAAAAGGCTTGTTTCGTTTGCTCATTATCATTGACTTGTCTCTTTAATCTGATTTTACACCCTGTGACCTATTGTCAAATCACCTTGTGACTGTGATAACGAAGCTGAATGATACTGGTTAGAATCCACAGCTTCCAGCAGCTGCACTGGTATGTTTGTGAACCCACTGTACATGTGTGCTTGCATACTGAACATTTGTGTATATGTGCATGCGCGTGTTGATCCACTTTAGTTAATCAGTTCAGTGCTGCTCTGCCGAGGCACACAGCGCTCAGCGGTGAGTGATGATGAGAATATGACAGTTAGTCACTAGGCGCAGCTGTAACTCATGAGTCCAATAGCTTTAATGGACATTTAGAGACCACCCTGGTCGATATGGAGGACTGACTCAGCTGAATGGTGCTCTAGGCATCATGATAAGAAAATATCTCTGCAAGGGCCCAAGTCTGAAACTAAAGTCAAACGGTGCTACTGTCACAGGTTTGTGCAGAAGAATTCAGGTCGAATTATCCACTTTTATCAATGTAGAATATGAAGCAACTGATGGTCAGCATGCTGCATGCATTGATTGCAATGATTCATGTATCTGTCTCTCTGCATGCGTTAGTATTACTCTTTGTGTCCTAGTGCAGGGAGAGAAAGCTGGATGTGGGATTTCAAAGATAATCTCCCTACCAGATGGCAAAACATCCCCAATTCCTTTTGAGGTTCCCCAATGATGTGTGTGTGTGTGTGTGTGTGTGGGGGGGGGGGGGGGTTATGTATATGCTCACACACGATTATTACTGAACCACGTGACACGAGTGCGTATGCTAATAACAGTGACCTGGTTAAGCCCACAACTGGAGGAGGGGAGGAGGCGGGGCGGAGACAAAGCGTACTCCCTCTCACACACTCATTCACCTCCAGAGCGGCGGAGCTGAGCGGTGCAGAATGGACAGCGCTTTAACGCACAGGGGAAGAGACGCACAGGGTGGCACATAGCACCGGCGTGGGGCTGCTACCCACCCACACACATTACAAGCTTATTTCCTCAGACGCACCCACGCGCAAGTACGCGTGACCCCGGCTGCCAGGCTGGACGGAACGGCAGGGACAACCACCTCACACGCTCGCCCTCATGCCCAAACACCCACGGACACACACGCTCTGGAGCGCGCCATGGTGGTCCAGGGAGCGGTGACGCCCGGGAGAACCCGCCGGCTGATGCTTAAGCTGCCGGTGGGGACTCTACGGAGGAACAGCGGAGAAAGGGTAAGACACCCTGAACTCCTCTTTCTCACTTTCTCCTTTGTGACTTCGCCTCTCCCTGTCTTTCTCTGTTAGCAGGATTTAAAAAGGTTCTTGGTTAATCCAAGGGACGGTATTAGAGATGAGTTGGTGGAAGAGAAGTCAGGAGCAAAGCTTTTAATCTCTGCCGTGGACAATGCGTCTCCATGTTTCTCTTCCTGTCAGTCCGAGTCTGTCGCTGCTCATGTTTTCCACCGCTTCGCTTTTCAAGGTTACGGCGAAGTCTCGCTGTTGGGGAGAAGTGTTTGCTCGTCACTGATTGTACTGACTCTAGACATGAGTTCTTTTCCTTTTCATCAGGCAGAGCGCAGACAGACAGTGAAGCTTCAGCTGGTACAAATGTGGTGGTGGGTGTGGGCTGAGAATAATTGTTAACCTTTATGACGTACAGACAGGCTGTAACCTGTCAGGTGATTACAATCTTTCACGTCAAAGTTGTTTACGGCGCGAGGAAGGTGTGTGTGTGTGTGTGTGTGTGTGTGTGTGTGTGTGTGTGTGTGTGTGTGTGTGTGTGTTCGTTCGTGCGTCTACCAGCGCACAGGTTTGCAACTGTGGGCGTGTGTGAGTCGTCATTGCATTTATTCCTTGGTGTGTATCTGTAAAAATACAGGTGTATCTGTAAAAATACAGGACATACAAATATGTCAGTGAAGCTGGAGTGTGTGTTTGTGTGTTCAGGTCATGATGTGGCCCAGTGTGAATGTCTTTGTACAAGTACACACATAGTGTAAATTATATATCTACATATCTATTGTACTTTAATAAGCCCAGACATAGATATTCCCGCAACCTGCTACAACCTCCACTCCTCCATAAATACAGCCTGGTTCTTTTGCAGGAAGTAGCTTTTATAGTGGAGCTGCACTCTGAGAGTACTAGAGGAAGTGAAGTCTCAGATGATGTAAGTCAGGATTTGTTCTGATGCTTCCAGGTCGCACTTTTCAAAAACTTCAGGTTGAATACCTTCAATATAACAGTGGCTCGTAAACTGATAAGCTGAGATCTAACCAGACCTGGCTCCCTGATATAATAGTGCTTGATTGGACGAAACTACATTTTCACTGTCCTTTTGAGAGATGTAATTGGTGCCGTTTGATTGGCTGATAGGCTGGTGCCTGTGTGCGCACAAACACACACACACACGCACACAGTTACTGCAATCACTTTAATTAATGGAGAAAAGCAGATTTTCACACACAGGAATAGAGCTCTCCTCTCTGTCCTTCTGTCACAGTCCTGATTGCATTCCTTTCCTCTGCTTCCCTGTTCTTTTGCAGCCAGTTGTGTGCAGACAGACTGAAAGGGGGTTACGTGTTGTGATTTACATTCACTTACTCAAATCATAGGACTGTTGTGCTGGAGAAATGACTGAATAGATAGCTGTGCCTCAAATTGATGTGTGCGTTAGTGAATGCATCAGATTTTCAAAACAATTATCTGTCCAACCACATGAACAGAGAAGTGTTCAATAAATCGACAAAGATGCTTTAAAGAGAGAGTTTAAATCATCAGACTGCTCTCCTTGGTGATGACAGGTGAACAAAGCTCAGTGATCTACCAGTTTTTATCCCAGAGGCTCCATAAAGGCCGACTCTCTGTTTGGTTATGACTTTACCTGCCCATGTTCTTTCTGAGGCTCTGAAAGACTTTCATTTCTAAACACAGCTGTAGCTTTGTTCTGCTCTGACTTGTCATGTTAGATAACTCATTGCCTTATTATCCAGTCTCTGCATTATGCAACTGTGTCAGATGCATAGCTGCATAGAGGGGTAACAGCATACAGGAGAAAAAATATTGACAAAAAGTGTCTATAAGCAGCTGACTGCCCAGAGGAGAGTGTTGTAGAGAAAATACTTATTGCTGTAAGTCTAGATCCAGTTTAAAGCATTTTGCACACTTGAAAGACTAGTCTCTTCAGATCCTTTAGCATTTCCCAGTGAGAATGCAGAGGTTAGTCGGTGCATATCCCCAGTGGCAAAATGCTGTTCTTGAAAACCATTAGCATTCTGTAACTTGTTTGGAAGATATCTGGATCCTCCAGATTGCTTTTCAGTTTCTCATCTGTGCACTGTCACATAGCTAATGCAGATAAAGCAGGTCAGTGTTCATTTAGTAATGTCTACCAGGGAGACATAGCCGTCTTTGTTCAGTCAACAGCTGTGACACACGTGAACAAAACATGCGTCATTAACTGCAGAAAAATAGAAGAGACAAACCTGATATCGACTCCTTTTCCTCACGAATCTCCTGTTTCTCATTTTCTCCTATTTTTCATTATTGTCGCTCAGAAATGCTGTAATCATATCTGAATTTGTCCTGCTTCTTTCCACCTCATTCCTCCTTGCTCTGCATGTTACACACCTTTCATCACATTACAACAAGTGAAAGTGGCAACACATGAATGAGGTGTATTATTGATAGTACTAGCACAACACTATGTTTACAATTTAGTATGATTTTGATAAATTTGAGGGTTGGTGCTGACAGTTGAAAACAGCTTTTTATAGGATGTTATGTTTCGATTATTAGAGCAGCTGAATTAGGATTATCCTCTGTCTTTGTTATCCTGCTATCATGTTAAGCCGTTCAGCTCTTTTCTGTCTGTGAAATTAAGAACAACAACAGCAAACAAACAAAGGAGAGACTAACGTGAGTGTCTGTGCATGTGTGTGTGGGGGGGTGAAGAACATTTTGGATTTGAGGAGGCTGAATCATTCACGAAGGAAACATGTTATTGTCAGGGGCACAGCAGGGGAGCGAGGGCTTAAAGGTGGGGGGTGGATCATTGTCGGTGAAGGAAAAGTTCACACAGGCACACAATTACAGACACGCACAAACATTTTGGAAATATTCATGAGTGGAATAGGAACATACAATAGCTTGACTGTAATTTACCACTATGAAAACTAGAAGCAACCAGAGAGGATGTGTGATAGGAATACGAATCGATTCTGGTTACCTTTAAAAATATTGTTGCACCAATCAGAGAGAAGGTCAGAGCTGGACTGGGGCATTCTGTGGGTTAGGTTGATGCTCTTGCTTGAGTTTCATCACCCTGATCTAATTACCTCGACATTCGAGTCAGGATTCATTTAAGCAAAAAAGTTGATGTGGAAACCAAAGCAACAGCATTCAAAATAAGTTTCTGTTTAATTTTCTTTTTTATCACCTCCGTTAGCAGTTTAGGGCTTTGTGCTTTTGCCCCTGCAGCTCTGCTACAGTATTGATTCCCAGGGATCTCCCCAGGACAGTAGGTGAGAGCAATATGGTCAGTCAGCCCAATTAATGAGACAAAGAGAAGGGGAAGAAAGAAACAAAGAAGGAAAGAGTTGGGAATAACCACAGCTAAAGGCTTCTGAAGGCCCCTCATGCACCACACCCCTTTCAGCATGAAAGGGGACCCCCCTTTTCACCCCAAGGCTGCTCAGAAGAAGGAATGTTTTTGAGGAAGGGAGGAAAGACAAGAGGAGGAGAACAGGGGAGACCTCCACCCTGTCTCTTTCATCACTCTTTGCTATGATTCTTGTTCCCTCTTTTATTCCCTGTCCAAAATCAACCCACAGACCTATAGGCACACAGTGCACAGCTGCGTACGAGTTCAAAGTAAATCTGTCCAGAGCACAATCAAACAATGAAGACATGATCACTCACAGTCGTGAGTGAAGGCTAAAGGTAGTGAGCTGCTGATAATGTGTTTTCTCTATGGAGACTCTCTGTCCTCAGCCAAAACATCCCTAGTCAGTGTGTGTGTGTGTGCGCGTGCTCGTGCTCATCCTCTGCCACCTTCATGCTGAGCTCAGAATGATTTCTTCATTATCCCCATTTCTCTGTTCTCAGAAATGACCGCATGGGCTCCCATTGAATGACAGAGGCAGAGCAGAGGAAAAAATGAGTGTGGACTGATGGGAATGAATCTGTTAAATTCCATCTCCCCCAAAACAGGATGTGGAGACCCCAAAATGTTCCCGAAATATCCCAGCACAATCTGTACTCTTTGTTAGACCAAGATAACACGACTCAGTGAGAATGGAGGCCCTGTCAGTGACTCACTCATGTGAAAGGTTTATTCATTGTGTGCGCGTGTGTGTGTGTGCGCGCGCGCGTGTGTGCGCGTGTGCGACAAAAAGAGAGAGTGGGAAAGGGTTTGAAAGAAAGAGGTAGAGAGATGCAGGCTCTTGTTTTCCCGTGGGTGGACTGCAGTAACATAGTAATCCTCATTAATATTTATCTGCCAGGCAAAGTGGAGAGAATGATTAGCTTCAGTGTGTGTGTGTGAGCATTTTCTTTTTTTTTTTTTTTTTGAAGTAACACCCCTTTGTGCATGGGTGTAACATCATACAACACGTGAACTAGGTCAACTTTTACACATAAGAGACTAACAAGACACATCACTTTAAAGGGTGTCATCATGTCTTTTTTCATTACACACGTGTTTTCACTCTAATTATTCATAACACACATATGAGCTCAGAAACCATAGCATGCACATACATTCTCACACACAATGAGAGATAGAAGCCCGCTCCTTTCATCCTTTTCTCGAGCCACGTTGCATTTTCTTATTGATTTTCCTCTAATAGCATCACATTAAACTGGACTGATCTGAATCGAATTTCACACTGGTTCTATTCAAGTGTGTCACTTACAATCTCTGTCACAGTCACAGTGGTGTGTGTGCCTGTGTTTAAAAAGAGCTGTGACAAAAGCAAGTCTACCAAAACGCAAAGTGTCAGCTTTACGGTACAGTTACCTAAGAATTATAGTCAGTGCATGCGTAGCACCTGGCTGCATGTTCTACATTTTCATACACAAGTTTTTTTAGTGAATTTGTGTTCTGGAGTATGCTCTCGTGATTTTACAGTGTATGTGACCCTATTCCCCTCTCCCTCTCTGACTTTCCAGCACTCTACTGTAACACACCTGAGTGAAGATCAGAGTGCAGGAAGAAGATTGAGAGATAGAGATGGCAATGAGAGAGATGAAAGAGGGAGAAAGTTAGAGGGTGGAAGAGAATACAGAGAGAGGCAGGATGAGAAAGTCAGAGATTTACTGATTTTCCTGTTTCCTGTCTATATCAGGACTAGGGATGACCTCAGAAGTGTCTTTGCCAAAACGAATATGAATATTCAGATTATGAATATGTTTAGATTATCTGTTTGGTTGTTAATTCCATTTGTCCACCACAATACTGATTGTAAAATAGTGTCTTCTCCTCTCTGTCTTACTAGTATTGTAATAGCCAGCCAGTTGACACTGTGGTGATGTCTGTTTACATCACAGGGCCTGCACAACCTTTCCCAGGATTCAGTGGAAGACTGCAAGCACACAGAATCATGGGAACAGTGTGTAGTCATACCTAACCTCTCGCCTCCCTCCCTACCACAACAAATATTTACACCCCCTCGTAAATTACAGTGGTAGAGAGGTGAATGTCTCCAAGCTTCATGTGCAGCTTCAGCCAAACCCTGATTAATTTTGGAAAATTCACAAATAAGGAATACCACGCATTCCTCATGAGTTTCTCAAGACACCACTGACAGCATAGCACAAGGCCTCATGATAGAGGGATGGGAAAGTGGTGCAGTGGAATGAAGGATCTTGTACTGTAGCATGTGGTTGGTGAAAATCAGTAAGTTTTAAAAGATGCAACCTTGTTGTAGTATTGGGGATCAGGAGTTTTGTGCAATGAAGCTGTAAACCACTGAAATGGCCATCTGTGTAAAACACACAGCAAGAGAAAAACAAAAAATGCCTAAATACAAGAATATGTATATGCACACACCAAGTCAGCAGTACAAGACTCCATAAACAGAATTACTATTGATCCAGACCTTCTGAAAGTGGAAAAAATAAATCAGTTCAACATTTGTGTTGTTCAGAACATAGAAAATATATCTTTCTGTGTTTGATTTAGAAATGTCTTAGCATTTATATCAGACATAACACAGCAGACACTGATCATTTAAGTTGGATTGTTGAGTTTCTAAAAGACTGGCATGCATAGACACACAGGCACTGTACGCCTGGCACAGCTTTTATATGAGGGTTGTATTGCCTCCATGTGGCCATTGTTGCAAATGGGTGTGTGTAAGCAAATGATAAAATATGATTCATCATGGATCCCGATCTTATATTTACATTCTTGCATGTTCTGTCCAAGAATATCATGGAGTGTGGAGTGGGTGGAGAGTCGCAAGAGGCCAAGTTTGAATTTTTGGAAGAAATAACTAGTGTCAGGTGTCATGTCAGGATACTTCAGCCTGGGAAAACTGGCTCAGATTAAAAAATATCTCCTTTTTTAAAACTTACTCTGGCTAAAATCCCAGTGCTGTTAGAAAGTAACATGCTCCTGTCTGGTTTCTCAGTTCAGTGAGTGTAGTTTGGTCTGTGTATACATGAATGCATGTTTGTAGTGTGCTGGCACATGTGTTTGAGCCTGCATTTACAGATTCACAGTGACAGCTGTCAAGTATGTGAGAAGGTGTGCAGACTCTAAGCACACTGCTCTCTGCTTGAAAAAGGAGAGAGTGAGAGGTCTGGTTGTTGTGAGCTGCAGTATGAGAGTGCATATCGCTTTAAAAACAACTAGCAGTCAGGGAGGCTAAGAAACTGGCTGCATTTCCTTAGTAGGAATGTTTGTGTTTGTGGCGCTGAGACCAATGGACAGAGGGTGCGTTACTTTAGAGAGAAGAAAAGAAGGAAGTAGAGAGGAGGAAGTCACCAGGGACCACGAACTGTGTGGGACTAAGACAAGGACTAGCAGGGTTTGACCTTGAGGAAGCATCAGACTGCTGAAACCTTGAGAGACTGACGACAGAGAGGGACAGAGGTAGGACAGGAGAAGCCACAGGGTTATCGTGTCTCCCAGTGGTTTACATGGAGATGACCCAATTATTATCTGTTGGCGCTAAGTGGTATCAAGAGGACAATAAAGACTTATCATACCTACTCATTACCTGGGCCTCCATGGATTTTGGTTCACCTGTGCAAATAAAGGTCTGCTAATGTGATGATATCAACTCAAACTACTGTGCATACCTCTGAAGGTGTGTGACTTGTCTCAGATTGCTACTAGTCAGTGCAGTGATGCAGGCAGTTTTGTTGGGTCTAGATGAAGCGGCCTGTACTCGGCAGGGTCTGTTGTGGACTCTCACCTCCACAGCTCTTCGACGCCTTCGAGTGCATGCCAGGAACCTGCCTGGACCCTTGCACATGTTACACACACACAGGTGTGTTTCAAGGCCCCTCTACCAGGTAGGCTGCACCTCATATACTCATAAACACACATAAAATAATGTGAACATGCATATGCTGCACCGCCTGTTGAATTGGGCATCTGACATTATTAAATAAATATTAAGACTTGAGAATGAAGGAGAGACAGATGTGCTATCCTTCGGGCTTCAGTCACAGTGCATCCATCATTTTGGCATTTAGAACAGTTTCACTGATTTGGATCATTTTAATTGCAATACTGCACCTGCATCTTTTGTGTGTTGTGTTTGTGTGATTCAGCAAAAGGCTTGATCAGTATTCACTTCACCATGCCTGGATTGGTACTCGGGGCTTTCATGGAGTCATTAGCATTCCTCGGGCATCTCACCTGCCCTGTTTGCTGCTGGCACCACCAGAACAAACCCAACAGGCTCAGAGAGTCTCATCAGGTTGCTAGATAATAAAGAGACACACTGTCCTTTATACTACAAAATTATCACACAGCATCAGTAGAGTATCTTACTTACATTTACAGGCACAGTGCAGCAGTAAACAAACATAAAAATGTAAACACAATATTTTCTTTCTTTTTGGTCTAATTCCCTTTACTCTCCTATGGGAATAAGCTGGATTGTTATTCTAACTTTTGTTGTAATGTGTCTTATGTAGCTCCCGGGCTTAAGCATCCTGAGGGAGACTAACACAATCAGAGGAAACTGAAATAATACACCAGACCTCTGTAAGAAAACCCTGTCCTTCACAGCCCCCCCACTCCCTCCCCTTGTTTTCAAAGCAGTTTTCCCACTACGATTTTTTGTTATCAGCTATAAACAGTGTCCCACCCCCTGCCCTGACAAAGTGGTACGTTCCAAGGTGGAGCAGTAAATAGTGGAAGGAGTTGCAAAGGCAGAGTAGGAGGAGTCTGTGTGTCAGGCTGCAGGATGGGGATATCCCTGACTCACTGCACCGCCTCTACCAGGCTTACTTTATTACTGTTAATGAGAGACCCAGGCTCATACAGCTGGTACACACAATGCAGGAAGAGAGAGAGAGAACAAGCGACAGCAAGGCTAATAGAGAGAAGGATTTAACAATGTCAAGTGTGTATCAAGTTTTCACTTTCTCCACTTTCTTCAGCCTCATTCTTTCCCTCTTTAAAGAAAATACAGTGTTAACACCATGTTGTTTTTCCTTTCTGACTTTCTATCTGTGCTTCGTTCCAACTTAAATTACATCTTCACCAGACTCCAGCAGATCCCTGTGACCCTGGTTATGAATAAACGGGTATAGGTGATGGATGGATGGATTACATCGTCATCCCTTATTCATCTCTCTCTCCTCTCTTTTTAACTCTCAGTGGGGCATCCAGCACTGTTCGTCCTTTTTACTCAATCAAGACACCAGCCCAAACATTTTACTGCGCTCCAGTGTGTCACACATACGTCAAGGTGACAATTTTACACTCAAGGTGCTCCGCATGTTGTGTGGAGCAGCAGACTGTGTGACTGAGCTATGAGTTTTCATTAACCAGCTGACTGACACATTTCTGAAATGTTGTTTGCTCACACAGACACGCTCTTATTTCTCTTGTGAGAGAACACACCCGCATGTTCACATGTTCATACATCAGACTGTGTAATATATTGATTCAACAGCCTCCAGTCACACATTTTCTTCTGGGGGCGTGACCCTTTAAACGGTTTTAGCACCAACAGGCGTGTGAGAGCAGTGCTGTTGGATGGTGTCTCTGGGTAACTGTCATTTCTCGTGTCTCTCTCCATTCACTTTGATTTCAGCTGTGTATATTATCTCTTCTATCTTTTCCTTTTTCTCCCACCAGCCCCCCTTTGTAAAATCCCACCTGATCCCAGAGGCAGGATATCCTGCCTGGGGAAGAAGCAGGCATAAGGACTGTAGCAAACACAGGTGGCTGGACATCCCCTGCATGACTTGCAAGAATTTTGCATTTACCTGAAATTATTGCTACCCTGCAACTCCGAGGACTCACTGCAAGCCATGATTTTGTTCTTATAATGTGAAGTGACATGTTATTAAGGAAAACCCATCCTCGCTGTAAATTATTTCAGACTTGACAAGATAAACATAGACCCATTTTTTTTCCTGTCGCACTTCTTGCTAATGACAGTAGCTGACAGGAAGATGGAAAATAAACTTAGATCCAAGCTGTTTCCTAGCAACACAATCCCACTGAAAAGTTTTATACATATTTAAAATCTCGTATTATGTCACATTGGTCATACATATTCATTATAACTCACTGCTTGTAGGCCCTACTACATCACATTTAGGATTAAACCCAGGCCACTGAACTCATCTGGACCTGTTTCCTGTCACTGACCATATTCCTTTCTCCCTGACCAGTTCCAGTCTGTTACCATACCAGAGACACAGCAACATAATCCCAAATAACCAACATACACAGTCCTCTTGCTGTATAGATGCATACTCATTGCATTCTGCTCAGAAACTCTGTTTGTGGTTTGATAAGCTGTTGGCGCTCAATCAAACCGTGGTGTCTTCAAGCAAGCAGACTTTTTTTTTTTTTTTTTTTTTTTGGGTGCTAGAGTCCACTGTGATTGCCAGCAACTGGCCTGGATCTGGACAAGACTGTACTTGGTTCAGTTTGTTAAATCTGTCTGACACTCATGTTCAATTTATCATCCACTTGATCTCAAGTTGCACTGAAACAGATGTCAATAAACAGATTCATGACAGGCAGGCAAATATAATAAATCTGAATGTTGTTAATTTCCAAACTTTTTTTTGCCTGTTTTCCAGCCAAGTAATTATTGGATAGAGGTTGACGTTGAACTTGTGACATCCTACTGCAGAACTTTGATCATCCTCCCTGTCTGTCAGCCATCTTTGTTCTCTCTGCCAAAGTCGAGTTCTGTATGTGAGAAAATCTTTTCCCAGAACCAACAGAGTGCGCTCTGGTGGTGGGAGGGGTACAGGGCCAGAACTGACATTGTCTCAAATTTTTTCCAGTGCTTTGGTTTATTACTCTTGTAATTTTCTAATTTGTTTGCAACTAGCTGGAGGCATGTTTGCGTTTGAGTCCCTGTATAGACGCACACACTCACACGCACAAACACCCCTCTGTAGATTGAGTTGATGGTTGAAGCCGTTTACAGTGTCTCCTTGGGGAAAAGGTCTTATTTGCATAGTTCATCTGGAAAACATTTCCACTGCTCCATTCCCAGGTTTATCAAAAACTCAGTGTGTCAGTGTAAATGTGTGTGTGAAAGAGAAGAAAGAGGGTCAAAGCATGTTGGTTTGTAAATTTAAGGAAAGAGCTCCTGTAAGGAATCAACAGTTCAACCATGAGAAAATGTTCTCAACACTCCATGAATCTTAAATTCTGATCAAAATTTAATTTCGATAAGTCTGTGATTTGCAGTTGTGTTATATGTTAATCATTTAAAGCTGGACGTCCTGCCTCCCTTATGTGTTACATCTGTAGTTACTGTGCTCCATAAGCTTCTTAGCCATGCCAGAATCTATTCCTCTAATGTGAGAATATAGCACACTGCTTCATAGGCTGGACTCATTTGATTAATCACAGGCGTTTGAGAGCTCACACATGCACTTTCTCACACACACACACACACACACACACACACACACACACACACACACACACACACACACACGTACCAGTCATCTCAAAGCACTAATCCCTGATCTAAGGAGTAGTATTGAAAAAAAAAACAGGATGGTATTTCTAATCTGGAAAAAGGAAATCTCTTATTATTGCGATATGACACCACACGTCTTTGATCTAATGATTGCCAACAAATTTAAACACCTTCTCAGTCATGTCATGCTGGAGAGGAACAGATGTTAAATGCGATAAAACACACAGGTTACAATATCTGGCCGGTGTTTAGTTAGGCCAAGGTTGAGCAGCCCACTTGATAAATCTGGCTGGTATCCTTCTAAATCCTCTAAGTGTGTCTGAGTCGTGGCCTGAGCCGCAACTGAGTGGCAGGATCTTAGATAATGTAAGATTTTTATGAGCGTGTCGTTGTCTATTCAGTGAAGTGAAAGGTTTAACTGTTGCATTAGTGATGGGGATATAGGGGCTTATAATGTTTTAGGTTCAGAGGTTATGGCCTTAGTATAGAATCATATCCCAGAGGATTACTAGGGGAATCTGGTGAATGTCTGTGGAAATCCCACCCAGGGGCTCTCAGATCCCCTGCTTGCATAGATATTATATCCCTAAAATTATGTCCACATGAGTTTACCGAATACAGATTTAAAGTTTTGTATATGTGTTAATTTTATCACTGTATGAGTAAATAACATAACTTAGCTGAGCCAAAAAACATCTTCTGTCAGCAGTCATACTCTGACCACATATGTCAGGGTGTCCGCGGATCCTTAAAAAGTCTTAAATTCCATATTATAAAACTAAGGCCTTAATTAGCATTAAAATGTTTTAAATTCGCGTTTCAAAGGTCTTAAAATGAAATCTAACCGATCCCATAAAGAAGATTTTATTTTCATCTTGAAATCAGTTTGAAATCCTTTCGCATATTTGTTACGCAGAACAAAATAGGCGGACCCAACTAAAATACGCGTTTGAGGGGAGTTCATTTAACACATGCTTTCCATGGGTAAATGTAAATTTAATGACAGTTGGTTACAAAACCCTAATTTTGCGCCGTGGTTAAGTCCCGTTAGTGGCAACGTGTTCGAGGTCCGGTGCAGGCTGTGCAAAAAAATGTAAAACTCAGAACAATGGGTATGAAAGCTTTGGAGACCCACATGCGGTGTGAATAAGACAAAGCGGCTGCAGAAACATGCCCGAAAACACCTGGCATTTTATTTTTGTTTTACTCAATAAATCAAAAGGTGTGTAAACAGTTTATATCAATAAACAGTGTGTTATGGGAATTGGTTGTATTGTGGGATGTTTTATTTTATTTCTACAAAATTGGTCTTAAATTTTCAGCGTGGTATTAAAAAGGTCTTAAAAAGTCTTAAATCTAGTTCTTAGAAACCTGCAGATACCCTGTATGTCTTCCTTTGTCATTTAATTTCCAGTAGGCAAAACTGCAGGAAGACTTATTTCGGTTCTGTAATTCTATTCTTGTTGCCTTGACTTAAATGTCAAGTCCAGTCAAGGACCATAAGACACAGTACAAGCTTTTGAAAATAATTCCACCACTAATGAAAAAAAATTAACCTTGTTCTCATGTGCAACATTGGCACATGATTGATCAGGTGTTTTTATTTATTGAGCAAAAGCTTTCCACCTCCCACCCTCACATTGTGGCTTTCCCTGAGGTGAAAGGGCCAAATGGAAGACATTTAATACCTTTACAACGACGGGATTCCCTTTGGACAATTGCAAACACAAACTCTCTCTCTCACACACAGACCCCACATACTTGCCAGAGAGCTCTCCCTGTAGATGAGCTGGGTCATTTTTCATTGCCCTGGCTCAGAGGAATCAACTGTGTGGTAATGGAGCACAGTCACACTGAGCCAGAGCTATGGAGGGACAAATCCTGGCTGCAGAGCACAGTAAAGGCAGACCAGGCAGGCTGCAGGGTACAATCTGTAAAGGGGCATGTAGCACTTCTTCACTTTTCTATCTGTCTGTAAAATGCTTCACACTAGATCCCAGGGAAAGATAGAGGAAAGATGTGGGCCTTCCATTGTTTCTGTTTTCTTTATTGTGTTTGTTTACCTGCCTGCTTCGTATTCCCACTTTCTGTCCTACCTGTCTGCTTTTCAGACTCTAGATTCCTTCCACGGCTGTCTCCAGTGAAACAATATGTTTGTTTTTCTTCTATATACCCATCACTACACTGATCTTACACCTCTTGCATCATCTGAGACTAAGGAGCGGCACAGGAAGGTGGTCTTTGTTAAGAAGTAGCTATATGTTAACTTTGAGGAGTAAAGGGTTCCCTTGTCTCTGCTATCCAGGGATCATGACACTTTCATCACCTGAAGATGTTTGTGAGGGAACCCTTTAATGCATGCCTTTTTACTTAAACTTTATACCTCTGGGTCCTCCCTGTGCCTGTTACAGTGCTGTGGCATTGGTTTACAGTGCCTCCTCCTCAAATGTCCTACATTTCAGCAAGAGTGTGAATGGTGGAGACGACTAGAGCTTTCTGGAAAGTTGTCATGGCAACTTTTGTGTGCGCCTTAGCTTGGGGAGCACACGGGAGTAAGGCTGGTCAAACATTTATGTGTTTGTGCTTGTGTATGTGATCTTGACAGCAAAGGTTGTGTCCATGCACAGCTAAAGCAGTGAGTGATTCTTAAAACCCAAGATTTATTGTGCATGGTAGCTCACCAAGCTTGTACCTTCAATGATGATGTGGCCGTCTCCGTAATGAGCCTGGACAGTCTTTTGACCCCATGAAGGACATGCATGCACACAGCAACACACACACACACAACCACTCTCTCACACACACACGCACACACACACACACACACACACACACACACAAAGGCGAAAACAAGCAAAGAACAAAGAGGATTTGGGTGCTTTTTACCCAAACTCTTTTTCTCCTCTCCCCTGCTGTTCTGGTCTCAGTGTACAGGTTTAATAGGCCAATAGATAAATTAAGGCTGTGACAAACACACATAGTTTACAGACAGGACTGTTAAATATTCAGCATGCTAAGTGATTAGTGTGTTTGTTATTCTATCCAGGCACAGGACTGGAGATAGAGGCCACAGGAGTTCAACCACTCTGCTACTCTGCAGTACACACTGCCCTTGAATTTAAGCCATGAGGTCTGTGTGTGTGGTACTATTCACACAGTGGGAACCAAAACCTGCATACACAGTCACATTGTGAGGACTCATCCTGAAAATCATTGAATTGGATGAATTGGTGTAAGATTAGTGGAAGGTTAGGATTAAGGTCAAATTATTGTGAGGCAAGTTGTGGTTATGGTTAAAATCAGTCATAAAGTCTTCAGGAAGTAAATGTAAGTCAGTGCAGTTTCCACAACAACACACCTGTATGTGTGTGTGTGTTTGTTATTTGCTTATGTGAAACCAAGAGAGTCAAAAGGAGCAACACGGAGACAAAGACAGGATTCATCAATCACCAATGTCCAGTGGTTTATAGGCAGACTAAAATAGACACATACTTTATTTTTATATATAGAATACAGAACCAAATACCCAGATGATCCACGTCAGACTGTTTCCAACGTGCATTACCAGCATTATCAGTGCGCACAGGGTCTGGTCTACAGTGATTTCTTACAATGTAAATTATAGATGAAGAGAAGAGGTGTAGGGGTAAAGGATCCTTCCCCTGTGAACAGCCCACACATACTCAAACACATTAGACACACAATGACAGCCCAGATCCCTGCAGATCAACCCCCATGATCACCAAGTCAGTGTTTCATTCAGGTAAAGGTCCTCATGACATGACATCACTTGTGCCAAATCACAATACAAATCATCTCAAGGCACTTTACAAAAACAAAAATCCCAACAAATCCCTTATGAACAAGCATTTGGCGACAGTGGAGAGGAAAAACTCCCTTTGACGGAAGAGAAAACTTTCAGCAGAACCGGGCTCAGTTTGGGCGGCCATCTGCCTCGACCGGTTGGGGTGAGTGGATAGAGCAGAGAGAAAAGAACAGCAACAATAAACAACAAATAGACACTGCAAGTTGGTGGGACCAGTAACTGCACATCAGCTATATACAGCTGCAGGACCAGGGACACCTGCAGAAGGTACAGAGAGAACAGAGAGAGAGGGAGAGAGCACAAACTAGGGGAGAGAGAGAGCACAAGGTTAGTGACATTCAGTGGTGGAATATACATGAGGTGAGAGGAGAGAAGAGAGGGGAGGGAAAGGGAAGGGAAGGTGCGTGTGGGGGGGTGGTTAGGGTAGGGGAGCTCAGTGCACCAATGGTCCTCGGGCAGTCTAGGCCTATAGCAGCATAACTAAGGGATGGTTCAGGGTTACCTGAAGCCAGCCCGAACTATACGCTTTGTCAAAGAGGAAGGTTTTAAGTCCAGCCTTAAAAGTACAGAGAGTGTCTGCCTCCTGAACCCAGACTGGGAGCTGGTTCCACCGGACAGGAGCTTGATAGCTAAAGGCTCTGCCTCCCATTCTGCTTTTGGAAACTCTGGGAATCACAAGTAGACCTGCACTCTGAGAGTGAAGTGGTCTATTGGGATAATATGGTACTATGAGGTCTTTAAGGTATGAAGGAGCTTGATTATGAAGGGATTTGTATGTGAGGAGAAGGATTTTAAATTCTATTCTGTATTTTACAGGGAGCCAATGAAGAGAAGCTAATATAGGAGAAATATGATCTCTCTTGCTAGTTCCTGTCAGGACTCTGGCTGCGGCATTCTGGATTAACTGGAGGCTTTTTATGGAGATACTGGGACATCCAGATAGTAATGAGTTACCTAGTTTGTGTTTTCTTAGATGTTTCTTTCCTTAGATGCTTCTCTCAACTACCTGAGATCCATTTCATCCCAAACACAGGGAAGACACTGCTGTATCAGAGGCACACACAAACAGTGTGATTATAATGGCTTTATCACCCAAGTGGTACCTTGGACTGCTATTCAAAGAATGTCCAATATGTTTCAGTAAAAGGCACAGCTGACCAGAAAAATAGGGAAAGGCAATTTGTCTCTGTTTTGGGAAAGAGGAACAATCCTCACTACAAACTACAAAATACACAAGCTTGAGCATCAAGCTTGGACACATTTAGACTAGTGGGCGAGAGGGATGACCTGCTTGCAGACCAACCACAGGGACCAGTGGAGACTTGCTCTCAAACTGACACACTGTGGTGCAGTATCATCACACTGTGCTTATGAAAGGCTCTCATTTGCTTGGATGTCATCAGGGGAGATGTTTGCTCTGGTCCTGTTTTAGAGCTTTCTGTATCAAATATAACTTCAGGCTCTTTATGAGTACCCAGGCACATATATACATCTATGTGACCCAGTTCCTTTTATCCACAATGAAATCAAGAGGAAAAAAAAAACATTATGGAGTGGAAATAAAAAGAAAGCAAACAAATGAGTGAATGGTGCAGACATGAAACCAGTGGCTGCTTACATAGTCTCTTCTTTTCCTTTCGGCTGCTCCCTTCAGGGGTCGCCACAGCGAATCATCCGCCTCCATTTAACCCAATCCTCTGTATCCTCCTCACCCACACCAACTATCCTCATGTCCTCCTTCACTACATCCAAGAACCTCCTCTTTGGTCTTCCTCTAGGCCTCCTTCCTGGCAGCTCTAACCTCAGCATCCTTTTACCAATGTATTCACTGTCCCTCCTCTGAACATGTCCAAACCATCTAATCTGGCTTCCCTGGCTTTTTCTCCAAAACATCTAACATGAGCTGTCCCTCTGATGTCCTCATTCCTGATTCTATCCATCCTTGTCACTCCCAGAGAGAAGCTCAACATCTTCAGCTCTGCTACCTCCAGCTCTGCCTCCTGTCTTTTTCTCAGTGCCATTCTCTCTAAACCAGACAACATTGCTGGTCTCACCACTGTCTTGTCCACCTTTCGTTTCATTCTTTCATTGTGTGGATTCGCCATCACTCAGTTTGGATCATACAAAATCTACTATAAATCATGATTTTTAATGTCTTCATTATACCTGCTGAAACATTCCACATCACTGCTCCCAGTAAAAGTGCCTATGTAGTATTTAATATTTATAAGCATAGCCATCTGTCAGCTTTAGTCAAAGATGTGACTGTAGCTAAAAATGTAGGGAAACATCTGAAAAAAAGAGGAAGGTTTGGGGTAAAGTCTGGGAATAGAGCTTTGCAGTAAAATGAGAACAAAGCAGAGTTGGCTACAAAAATATCTGCAGTTTGTTTGAAGTGCCAGTGTGTTTCTGATTTTAAAAACGCTCTAACTGGAACCACATTTCAGTCCCAGTCACTCACAGGCAGGGAGGGTGGAGCACACAGGCGCGCACAATCACACGCATGCACCCACATCTATATATACAACTGAACAAACAAAACAGAGCTCTCCTGGTCAGTCATCTCACAAGACATTCCTGGCTGCCTTTCCATGACCCTCCCTGCTCTGTCTCCCTCTGCCACTGCACAAAGCAGTAGGTGGAGAGAAGATGGGATTTGGCCCTGCTATTGTTTTTCCATCAAGTTTTCAATAACCCATTGAACTGGAAGAGTATTGAGAGCTACAGTATGTTTTGCTGAAACTCACATTGTAATCTAATCTGCACCATATGCATATAGTATTACATTAAAACTGACGACGAGTCATAAAACTTATTCAGCTAAAATGATCTCAGCATCATAAATCAGTTGGACTGCTGGTGTCCACTCTCAGACTGACATGTTTAAGAGTGTGTGTGTTTGTTTAGTCTACATAAACATGGGGGAGATGTAGACAAAGACAGACAGCGTGGGGTGTGTGTCAGTCCTGACAGCCTACCGCAGCGTCCCACAGTCAGGGTTAAAGAGATTCTCCATCTTGCTTCAATTAACTGCTCAGCACTGTTTATGTCACACTCCACCAACACAGGTTACCTTTTCCAGTGCAGACCATCCACGCTGTTTTCCTGCTTGACCCTAAAACCTGACTCTATTACCCACCACCTGTTAAATCCAGCTCACCCAACCACATCTTTCCCCTTTGGACCCTTATTCCATAAAAATACACCAGCTCGGCACCTCGTAACAACCACACCTTGGCCGAGAATGGCTCCAAAGCAAGAATGTGTCAGGGCCCGGGCCTGTCACACCTACAGGTGTTTCTCAACTTGTGTTTCTTTGTAGGTCACTGTAAGGTGACTGTAGGTAGGAAAGTTAAGGAGTATGATATACTAGAGTCTGTTGTTTGTTATTGTTCCTTCCTTCGTTCTGTTATTTTGTAAATCCTACCCCTCTCATTCAGCTTCTCTACCCCTATCTATTCCAAACAGGAACAATAATTCAGAAACTCTTGTAGTTTAAGTGTTCAGGATGTTCTTCTGCATTTTTTTATGCTATCATCTGTCTGTGTCAGTTTTATTCCCCTACTGCTTGTGTTGTCCCTTTCTCTCCCCCTGCTGCAATGCTCAAACAACAGGCCTCTTGTGACAGCAAACTGGGGAAGCAACCAATAAAGGGAGATATGAATTTGACCGAGAAGGAGGGATGGGTGTATATATTAAGGCCAAAAAAAAAAAAAGTCATCTGGAGATGTTTAAGTTGGACAGGCCAGTTTCCGGTGTCTGGAACAGGCCAAAAATATCCAGAAAAATCCAGCAGGAGGGGAAATGATGCACCTCCTCAGTCTCACGTGACCTTCCACATTCAGCAAACTAAGCTGAATTTGGGGCTGGCAGCAACAGAACTGTTAAGGCCAAGCACATTAAACGTTTGCAGAGAGAGTATCTCTAATGAATCATGAAGATTTAAGATTAGGAATTATCTGTCATGTTTCAAATAAGGTACAAGAGTCTTTGGCTCAGACAAACTATTTACAACAGAGGCTCTGAAAAGTTAACACAAATGGTCAAGTGTGTGCATAGCATATCCGATACACTTGCCCTCACAGTGTTTTTAATATGGAGGTGTTTTTAATATGGGGGATTACTCGTGTTGTAATATAAGAAATAAAAAAAGAGGAGCCTATATTTGCAGAATCATTCGAAGACTCTGCTGACAGTAGGTATGGGCTGGACCCTGCCAGCACACCTTAGTAGGACATCTATTTATGGTTCCAAAACCTGGACTGACTTTACTATGTTAACAATCTGTGGGTTCAACGGCTGCTGCTCCAGATGTGGAAGGTGAACACCAGCGTCCAATTTAGGTCACAGAAAAAAAGAGTCAATCCAAGGCTGCAGCGGACAGAAGGCCAAAAACCACTGAGGCAAACCAAACCTGAGAGCTAAAAGATTGATGTTGAAAAGTGCAGGCAGGATGTGACAAAGAGGGATAGGGAGGAAACATCTACTTTGCTGCAAAACAGTTACCAATCTACCCATTTTAGACTAAGGGACATCTATCGCAATGTTGCTGCCTGGTGCAGGTTTATAGCAGTATTTCAAAGTAATAAGTTAAATGAGGACACAGACATTTCTGAAGGAGCAGCTAATTTCATAGAGTCGTTAGACTGTGATTACTGCTCATTGTTACATTTTATTTTATTAATATTTACCAGCAGCTCTGCAGACTCCGGTGTCTGGGCTTGTAATCACGCACACACACACACGGGGTGGAGAGAGAGAGAGAGAGAGAGAGAGAGAGTGCAGTTTCTCATGGCTGTGGGCGTCTGCAGAAAATTTCCCCTCATCTCCACCTCTCCCCGCCCCCACATCTTGCCTCCATTATTCCCGTGTTTTCGAAGCAGCGCCGCTGATAGCGAGACCCGGAGCTCGCAGCCTGGAGTGGACGGGAGAGCGTTTCTTCCGGTCGTCCCCCTCGGTTCTGACCGATGGTACGGTCTCCTGCTGTCCGCGCACGTACACATACCGTTTGTGTACGGTGCCGGTAGCGAAAAGCAGGGCTTGTAGAGGGAGGGGTGGGTAGGTGGGAGTTGGTCGGCCGGGACTGCCCCCGTGAGAAGCTCCGTGCGCTCAGAAGCAGGGATGAGAGCTGACACCGGCCCGGCAACGTGCCACGGCCGCCGATAATTAGCACCGCGGTGTCCGTGGTTTGGACGGCGCGGGCATGAGCCCGAGCAGCTGCGTGGTGTTTGGAGGATACAGCTTCTAACTCATGGTCACTAACATGGATGCTGAGGCGCCTCCTCCCCTCGCTCGGCCGGGAAAAGGGATGTTTTCTGATGATCTTCTGACACCGACACGACTCGTTTCAGTCTGGGATTAATTGTCATTTCTTATTTATATTTGTCCCTTCCTCTGGGATCCGGGGTTCGTGGTGGAGCTAAGTAGACAGCGGTTTGTTTGCAAGGTAACTATAACTATGATGGTAACGTTACCGTGCGTCAGTGATGATGAAACACTGTGGGTTACACTGTGGCGCTGGACCCGGTGCGTTAGGCCTGAGGATCCAGATCCAGTTGAGTCCAGACCAGTAACGGGTCAGAAATGTCACAACATGAATTACACATGCTGTCAGACTTTTCCTGTGATATTATGCTGCTGCATACAGACAAGCTCAGAGTGATGCTGTAGATATGCTCTAAACTTTTCGATGGTGCTGCAGTATTTCCAGTTTTTAACCATATTTAATGAGAAGCTATTGACAGAAACTTTATTACATCTGGTTGATGGTGGATAGAATCTCAGTATCATGTGTCCAACTGCTCTGAGTGAATGTTATGACCCAAACCAATGAGGCAGAGCTGCTTCATTTTAACCTCCAGGTAGCAATTTGTTACCTTGACGTTAAGGCTCATACAATTCTCATTTGCCTCAAGCAGAGTGGAAGCGATAGTGTGTACTTGTGTGTTTGTGTACACACGGGCTGCATTGCAGTTCGTCGTGTACTGCAGTGTACCTGAGTAAAAGTAGTCCTGTCCTCTCATCAGTCCTGTTTTTTTAAACACAGCCAGAATCTCACAGCTGTTGTGTTGTGATAAAGCATCGTGTTTGCACCACTTACCTGCTGCTCAGCATTTAAAATCGGTGTATACAGTATAAACATGGAAAGTTTTGGAAAAGTAGTGTAAGTGGGAGATGAAAACAAGTAATGTAAGGTTGTGTGTGTGTGTGTGTGTGTGTGTGTGTGTGTGTGTGTGTGTGTGGCTATACAATGTACAAACAAGTGTAGGAGCGGGGACAGACTGGGAAAGTGAGGACCGTCAAAGAGGTTGTTTGAGGTGTTTTGGATGGAGGTTTTGGGCTAAGGTTAGAGTTAGGGAATGAGTTATGTCAGTGATTGTTCTCAGAGAAATAACTATTCAAACGTGTGTGTGTGTGCACCCAGTTTCAACCCTCAAACCACAGGAGATCAATGGTGAGTGGGAGGGTAAACCAACCTCTTCAAAGTAGCTAAAAACCACGCACACACACGCCCCAGTAGTCATTCAGCAGAGCTCATACGTGGATGAATGTGGACGTCTTTCTTTTTCTGGTATCTGCTGAAGTCTCACTTCCAAAATGCCACCTGTATACAAGCTGGCGTGAGTGGTGAGAAAGTGAGCATTTGTTATACCATGTCGTGGACATACCCACACTAAGCTGCAGGAACCTCATTGTAAAGCGTTGCAAACCATCAATGTTTTGGAGAAAGGTGTTTGTGAATGTTTTATAATGAGGATGTTTCTTCCCTTCCCTGCTTCTTCTTCCAACATTTCTTACCCTTCCACACAAACCCCCCTTCTTCATCGCCCAGATGTGAGGGAAGTGTGGGAGGAGCCACGAGGTGTTTGTGTTCCTCAGGGTCCCTACTTCCTGTAAAATAGCAGAGAAAACAGCAGCACACACTTGCATTGGATCATGCACTAATGTGCTGAAGACTCTTGGCACAGACTGTGCCTAAGTCTTCAAAATGTTTGACTTCTGACGTGAAATGTTTGGTCTAATTTGTGTGTGGTGCATACATTATTTCCCACATTTGACTGTTTAGTCATTGCACCTGCTGCAGTGTTTATGCCTGAACGTGGCAGACAGATAGTGCCTTTTTTTTGTCAGCTCTATTATATCTTGCATCAGCAGCACGAACAAACACCGGTGTGAACAATGTCAACAGGCAGCTTCTCTTTGTGATCACTGATGCATAATGAATTTCCTGCTTAAGGAGCAATGCTAGAAATGTCCGTGAGTAAGAGAGCAGCGCAGGACGTGGTCTCTGTTGGCCCATTGTTAGGCTAACCATGTTAAGACTTCACTACGATGCCACACAGACATGCTCTCCACATAGCATGTCTCTCATACTATTTACTGTAGGGATGCATCAGTTTCTTCTTTGAGTACATTTTTTGTTGGATGATTATTGGTGGAGACCTATACAAAAGTTTGCTATTGATCTGTATTGGTATAATGTGATACCTGTAATCAGTTTTTAAACATGCATATTAACAAGAGTCTGTGGCATTTTTTTCTCTGTTTTTCAGATGACGGAGGGGAGGCGATGTCAGGTCCACCTCCTGGACGACAGGAAGCTGGAGCTGCTTGTACAAGTGAGTCTGTCTTCCTCCAGGCCTCTCTCTTTGTTCAGCCCTCTTTCCTTGCTTAGCCTCATTTAATTTCTTTAGATCAAGGGATCAGTGATGTCTGGTGTCATAAGACGCTCAGTTACTGCTGACCAAGGGAAATTTAAGTCAGCAGTAGGTGACTCTGCACTTTCTTGATGCTCATCTGATCTCTCCACTCAAACTACACACTCCCCTTCTCCTTCACTGAAGGTTGATGACATTCATTTTGGTCATATAAGACTCTTCTGGTGGTTTGAGTTCAAAGATTTGTTAGATACTCTTCGCCAGCTCCTCCTGGTCTGACCATTACCTGATTCCACATCAAAGAGAAAAGACAAAAGAAGGTAATTGTCCTTTAACAGGACAAGAGGTGCAAGGAGAGAATGGAAAGACTGACACAGAAACACAGGTGGTTGAGAGGGATAGAGAAGTGGGAATGGAGAGAGAGGACTATAGAGGAGAGCTGAGGACTGGTCTGTCGACTTTCTGATTTGATTACTCTGCCAAAAGTGATGCTCTCAGTCAAGTTGGTACTTCTTTCAGCTCCACTCTGTGTCTCACTTCATCTCTCCGACTTTACACTCTTCATATTCCGTATTCCTTCATATTCCACTCTTCATATTCTTCATATTCTATCTTGTTTTCTCAGATCCTTTCTTATTCTTACCTGCATTTTCCTAGATCTACCTAAATTTCCAAATAGAATCGCAGCAGCTCTGTGTCTCGTGCAGCAATCCTTTCTCCTGCTCATTCATCAACCACTCGGTCATGCAAGAAAGGGAATAAAGAAATAGAAAGTTGAAGAAAACATAGCAGCAATCTGTGAGTCTGTAGTGAGTTTTACAGGTTTGTGAAGATACACTGTGTGAGAAGATCTGTTCATCACATAATGTAAACAATGGGAGCAGAAGGTATTTTTACAGTTTGGCAATTATATTAACAGGAGAGAAATCATGAGCAAAAGGCAGGAAGAGAGGATGTTGTTAACAAATCGCTGTCATATAAATCAGGATACTGGTGTGTTTCTTGCTCAGTCTCTTGCTCTCTGTCCTCACTTCTCTTTGTTGGGCGGATGTACGCTGAGCCAGTGACTTGTTAGTAGCACCACAGAGAATTTCAATGTTATTCTTAGTTTTCTGCTAAACTAAGAAGCAGTCAATCCTCTGCTCATTTGCAAAAAAGGATGATCCTAAAAAGGGATGATCATAATTCATAAGCAGTGAAAACAGTTGTGTGTTTACAATAATAGAGTATGACTCCAGTGTTACACACTTGGGCTATTTCATGATTTCACTGATCATTTAACAGAGCAGTGGCCAAGTCCGTCCTGTTGAGGTTTTTATTTCAGTTCCAGTTGCCATGCCAAGTGCACCACTCTGCTAGATTTTGAAAAGTTGTATCTCACTTCTGTCTCTGATTTAAAACACTGACCAGCTGCTTAATCCCAGAAGTGTCGTCCACCGTTTTCCCATTCCTCATCCCCTTCCTCCTACCTTTGATAGCAAGTTCTCTGTGGTTTGTTTATGGAGCAACACGTCATTGGCAGGAAACGGTGTGTCAGAAGGCCAACACACCTATGGACCAGTATGTAAAGATGGAAGCTATTCACGAAATACACCGCTGGGTGAAGAAATATCGTAATCCTATCACTAGTATTTCCTAAGACTACTGGTGTAGGGTAAAGAATGAAAAGGCTATTAAGGTTAAGTGTGTAACAGTTTTTCTTAAACACTGATTTTGTGTTATGATTGTACTTTTGACAAAACATTTCAGGGGTATTCTATTAGCTTTGCTTGAGCATAAGCCCGTATACAAACTCTGAGCTAAAATATTGTAACTTTAAGCAGATTTTTGTGGGGAAAAGAATGCAGTTAGTGAATGGCATGCAGATAGTGATTTATCAGAGTTGATTCCTTTGTTCACCATAAATCTGAACAATCCCAAAGGCAGGGAAGGGCACAACTTGCAGAGATTTGGCTGTGACTTAATGCCAGTCAGCCAAGTGAGCTACAATTGTGTGTTTGACACTTGTCTGTGGGCTCACTTCAGTCTCTTCCCTGTAATTCTTATGCTGTTAATTACCTGTGCTGCTAAGGAGGCACAGGCTAAATGTCTGTAGTTGAACTGCTTTCTAAACCAGCAGAAAATTTTACTGTCTGATAGACAGTGAGTACCTCTCTGTGCAGGTGTGTGTCTGCATTGCCTGGATTTGTCTAGAGTATGTATGTGCCATACCACTTACTATACTACCTGTCATTCACTGTCTGTATCACTGTTGGTATTTCCATGACATGATTACTCCTCTTTTAAGTATCTGTCATCCCACAGATACACTGTAATGTCAGGATGTGTGTTTGTGTGTGGAGGGGATGAGCAGTCATTTGAAATGAGATCTAAACTCAATTTTACTATCCATTGCAGCCATGTGATATTTAGAGTTCGCTTGGTATCCATAGCAATGTTGAGTCAAGAAGCTCTGTCAAACTTTAGACTGGCCCTTTCCTTGTCCGTTTTCAACTCCAGTCATGTCCCTGTAATGTTCAACAGTGTGTGTGGTGTATTTTATCTCCATATCATCTTACTGTCTGTGTCCACATGTCCCTGTCTCTTGCTTATTTTTTGTTTTGCACTGGTGGCGTGGATGTTGTTTAATTTATATTGTTGACTACCGTGTGGTAATGAGAGACCTCCACTTTATGTGCCTCACGCCGAACCAAAACATGTATTATTGTTAATACTATAACGATAGCCTGCTACCAGACCTAAAATTTCCACATCTTAAATCTTTGAGCACTTCAAAGAGGCCTCATGCTGCTGTTGTGAATAGCTGCTCTGCCATTTGGAGAAACAACAGAGCCAGTCAGAGTCTTGTGGATGGGAGCATTCAGATCAGTCAGATTAGGACATAAACAAAGTCACTCCTTACAATCATTACTAGTAATATATTCAATTACAAGCATTTGCACATGTAAAATGTTTGGGATATTTATTCTTTGCTAAGAGAGGTCAGTTTATGATTCTTACTCTATGTAAGCATTTAAAGGTAGCAGGGTGATGACAGAGGGACAGACACAGACTCGTGTAGCTCTGTTGCTCTGTCACTATCATATAGTATAAACATCAGATACGCAGGAATGTCAGCATCTGTTTGTATGTAATGTATGTTAACTTCCTTCCATACTTTCTCTATTGCTTCTGTTCTCTCCAGAGCTTTTCTGTGTAGCAGATTCAGTGTAGGTGTTGGGTTTATGTGAGATCTAGGTCATTGGAGATACATGTGTGTCTGTGTGCGCACACACACTTGCTTCTTGCCTGCATGACATCACCTACTTTTTAAATAGCTCTCAGTAGCGACTGTCACTGAAGTTATAGTTGTGTAGTTGGGAGATAGTACAGGACGATTCTTAAAAATGTGCACACTATAGCACTTAACTATAACTGTGGTGTGTGTGTGTGTGTGTGTGTAATGAAAATGAAAATGAAAATGTAGGCAATGAGGCACACCCATGGTTAACCTCAGGGTGGGACGTGCTGTTACTCAGGATGTCACAAACCAGTAGCATATGGCAGCGGTCCCCAGCCTCTGCTTGACTTTAAGATGCTCTGCATGCTCTGACCGTTATGATGAATGGAGCTTGTCTTCAAATACAGTACAGCCCGGACTGTATTCCACGATAATAACTAACTCTAGAGCTGGCCGACTGTGGCCTTCTCCCAGTGATACAGTGGTTCAGCCCAGAGCCATGACTCTGCAGTAGAGGTGTGGGTCAGAGAGGCAGAAAGGAGAGAGGGAGGGTACCTGCACTGTCAGCAACATCCATATACTCCATCCATCTTTCTCGCACTCTCTCGCTCATTTATGCCCTTTTTCTCTTGCTCTTATCCTCTTCTCCCCAGTGTTTGTCACAATGCTTAGTCATTGCAGTAAATCAGGAGCTTTTGGAATCCATAAAGCTCTACCACATGCATTTGTTCCAGTTATACTACAGTGTAATAAAGCCCTACACTTGTTCACATTTCAGTTTATAACTGATAAATAAAACTATGAGGAAAGCAATACTAATATTTCTGATTCCCTTCAGCCCAAGCTGATGGCTAAGGACTTGCTGGACCTCGTGGCCTCTCACTTCAACCTCAAGGAGAAGGAGTACTTTGGAATTGCATACATGGACGAAACGTAAGTCACATTCAAATATCAGCGCAGTTGAAAAGTACAGTGCACATGATGGCTCAGCAACGCAGGACTGTTTCTTCAGTCCACAGTCCACACAGTTACTTCTTGTTTTGCTGCACAGGTAACATGTGGGACATATACTAGAATCAAATGATAGGCACAGCCAGTACCGTATATTCCAGACTATAAATCTCACTGGAGTATAAGTGGCTTGTAGCAAAAACAGCTTAATTGAGCAGAAAAAAAAACATATAAGTCACATTTCGAATTATACTAATTATAGTCTACCCTACAGAGAACGTAGATCAGACATAACAACAAACAGAAGTGCATTATGATATTCATTGTGTGAAGTAACGTTAAACAACTGCACGAACATCAGGGAGAAGGTAAAGTGGTGTGTCCTCTCAGGTTGTCCAGACTGTGTCTCAGCTGCACACTTTATTACCTGCACTTGTGTTACACTAGGAGTTAGAGTTTAGTTCAAACATAATATTATCTTATTACTACATTAAAACTGTGTGCTCACCAACTGATCTTTCTAGCATTAGCAAAGTAATCTAAAACATTTAAAGGACAGAACATCAAATATTTAGGGTTAACCTGTGGAAGATGCTGTGCTCTGTACAAAATTGCCACTCCAGCTCCGGTTTCCAGTTTTAAATACGGCTTCAAAAGTCTTGCAGGAAAATGTGGCTGTTGATTTTGGCCAGTTCTTCTCCTGAAGGAATTTTCTGTGTGTATTTATAACTTAAAAAATAGATGTCCTGTTTTTGGTTTATACTTCTTTTTCACTAACGAATGAAAAGGCCGTTTTACAGCCACAGCTACAACCTTCTTTCTGGCTAACCAAAGAATTATGGTCATCACAAATATAACACCAAGCTACATGAGGTCCCATAGGTATGAAGGGCTGTGGCATCACAATGAAACAATGATTGTCCTGCGAAAGTGTCTCTCTACTGGAAGCTTGTTACAAGAACTTTGCTAGAAATGCAAAAATGACATTCAAATTAGTTTTAGTGTGTTTGGTGACCAAGAAAACCAGAAGCACCACAGCATGACAGCCCAGAACTATTCATGCAAACATACAAATGATTTACACACAGGCAAACATTGCCTCTGTGTCTGCCTTTGTGTCTCTTTTATGTTTCATTTCATGCACCCAGCAAAACTGGCCTCTGCTCTATGGCATTTACTTGGCTGTGACATATACTGTAGCCATTGTCAGTCCAGCACAACAATATCAGCTCTGCAGTCTTAGTCCCTCAGGGCTAATTCTGTGTTGTGTTGATTTGCTGCATGTGCCTGGGGAGAGTTGATGCCTCAGCTCTGATGGCTCAGTGGTCAAAGAGACTGTGTGGGAAGAAACGAGGCACAGAGACTGAAAGACGCAGACAGGAAGAGGGAGACTTTGAGAGAGATGTTGCTCAGTTGCTCAGGAGACCATGCAGGGTTACCAGTGTGACAAGCTGTCTATGCAGCTTTTCTCTCTGCTGGAGAGGGAGAGAGAAAAAAGTACAGAGGGCAATCGAACTGAGGGGAAACAGAAAGGAAGAAATGATAACTGGATAACAAAATGGAGAGGCTTAAGGAGGAAATGTTCAGTGTCAGTTTTTTTTTTTGTTTATTCCAATATCTCTGAATTAATCATACTGATTGTTTTATTGTTTTGTCATATCAGGGGCCATTTTAGTTGGCTGCAGTTGGACCGGAGGGTATTAGAGCATGAGTTTCCCAAGAAGTCTGGTCCCATTGTCCTCTACTTCTGTGTCAGGTGAGTTTGTCTGCAGGAACTAAAACGCATCCATTACCCACACCATGCTCTCTGAATGTGTGTGTGAGATAGACAGATGGAGAATATGTGTCTGTATATAGGTATTTGGTAATAGAAACAGATTAAGAAGGTCAGTTATGACTGGCCCCTATGAAATTGGTTTGACCCTGACGTTTAACTCCAGCCACGAGGCCTCTCAGCCAATAACAGCACTCTTACACCTCGTTAGGATGAGCTGCATACTCATCCTGAGCTGCATCATCAAATAGATTCATGGTGATTATAAATGAGCAAACTCCAACCAAGATGTGGAGAATGGATTCCAATTTCTGGTGAGCGTCAGTGCTGTGCATTTTTATGTAGAAGCAACTTAGAGTAGCTTCACTTGTCAGTGTAATGCTAAACAGGCTAGAAAATATTCTGGGATTGGACTAAACCTATGATGAGGCACATGCCCTTGTGGTGTGCTCATACTATTGCTGTTGTGGCTTTGGAGTCATCTCCTCAGTTAACAGACAGACCAGCAACAACTCCTGTTCTCACACGGTTATGAAATAACCCCACAGTCATACACTCCTCATTTAGCCCTTTGTGCAGCTTATACAGTATCCCTTCTCACATGTAAAACACATCTGACTCACACAGATGTGGTGTATATGTTACAGAAAAACAAAGAGCACATGTTTTGTCTGTTTCTGTTTGTCTGTGTGGGTGCTGTGTATTCAATAGGCTATTTAAAAATAAAAACTGACGTGATCTTTCTTAGACCCAAATAAAAATGCAGCTCCCTGCCCAAAAACATACTTCAGTGAGAGTCCTAAAAGATAAAGGCTTCATTAATGGCAATCAGGTATTCTCTGTCCCCAAATTATTTTTATAATGTCATACGTTCTCCAGGCACTGATCCTTGTTTAGCAACACACATAGTCAAATGACGCAAATTAACTTGACTAAACAATGATACTGAGTAGTTATTTCCAGTTGACATTTACAACACAGCAAAAGTAATGACATAATGAGGCAACTGCATATCAAAATCATAGCACATAGACCTATTGTTTACCCTGTTTAGCGAACAATGGCATGAGTGTATATTACAACAGTGAAAAGATGTGAGATAAGCATATATGGCTGGTGTTACTGTGGTTTTGCCATTTCCAACATTTTAGTTCAATTGATAAGTAAAATACCTGCATATGTGGTGGTGGGGGTGGTGGTGGTGGTGGTCGGGGGTGGTGGTGGTGGTTTTGGGGGGGGGGGGGGGGGGTCACTCACTCTCTGAATTCATAGTTGGGGGGGGGTCACTCACTCTCTGAATTCATAGTTGGGGGGGGGGGTCACTCACTCTCTGAATTCATAGTTGTAGTCATGAGATCAGAAGCCCAAGTTACTTCTAGTCATGTTTAGCCAGTTTGAGCCAATTTTTTAAATATAGATTTCATTAAAGATTTTATTTTTAATTCCATTTTAGTCAACTTATTTTTTGTCAACTCAACTGCGTGAGATTTTCATGACATCAGTTTCATCTAGTCTTCATCTTAGGGAGAAAGGTCACTTATGAATGTATTTTGTCACAGGTTCTCTTAACAGGGTTGAACACATGCACAGATAAACAGATTCAGGACTTTAATGGTGATGACAGCTCAAATGTCAGGCCTGAATCAATTATCAGTCTGAGCATATTGTTTTCATTAGCATGAGATAAAGGGTTTTTTGTGTGTGTGTGTTTATGTCTGGGTGCATGTGTGCAGGTGCATGCACATCATGTATCTTCATGCTTAGCCTATGTGGTGCTTGTGTGATGTGTGTGTTCACAATAAATTCTATGCAGATACCCACCTCCTGCAGATTCAGCGGGTGCCTTTTTGCATGCATGCTGCTGTTCTGGCAGCGTGTATGTCTCATCAACACTGTAGCTTTAATGAAATGTTCACACTAAATATTGACAAGGCTTTTCTCATTCTCTCTTGCAGCTCAATGGGTGATGTGATTTAACGCCCTTCGATATTGATCTTCCTACATTCGCTGTCATTCAATACATGCACACTCATATGCACACACATCGACACGTTCGTTCATGTTTGGTCATTGGCACATGTTTATCTCACATTATATACACAGTTAGAGGAATAGGTCATGTCATATACTGAAGATGTTTAATTCTGTGTGCGCACATGTGACTGCTACTACACATGGAGTGACCACCTAAAAATATGTTTTTCCATTGAGAGTATCTCTATTTTATAGCATTTTTTTGTGCCACGGAGAGGATCTAACAAAGAGTGCACCATCCTTGCTCCCCTCTGGCTCTGCATGCATTCATGAGCTAAATTTAGACCACATTATTATGTTAGTTCCCTGCTCACCGATCTGCCAGAAGTGGGTTACTATGCTTCTCTGCTGTATGTGACGGAGAGTGCGTGTGCGCGTTTGTGTGTGTGTGTCTGTGTGTGTGTGCGTGTGCGTGTGTGTGTGTATGTGTTAGGACTGTATGCGCATGTGGATTCACTGCACAGTGCTGATGATGCAGAGAGGCAGACAATGTCTGAAGTGCATCATGTGCACGTTCAGTTTGCAAGTGCGTGTGTGTGTGTGTTTGCACACATGGAATGGAGAGGACTGTGCATACACCCACAAACTAATCATGGATCATTGTCAGCCTCTGTGGTGAAAGAGGATTAATTTAAGGGCAAGCAGAAGGATGTTGGTACACAGTGTTAGCCTCTGGTAGAGTGTGCCCTCTTGTGGTCATTTCGGTCATTGTGATATTACTGTCACATCTGTACATAACATTACAATAACACACACACAATAAATGTGTACTTCGTTTTTGTTTCTAAAACAAATATATAACACCTCACTGATCTCCTTTTTTTTGATTTGCAGGATTTTTTTGTAGATCTTCAAGGTCAACTTATGGCAGTGTTGCCTTTGCTGCTGCACATATATTGAGGGTTTTCCTTCTATGTTTCAGGTTCTACATAGAGAGTATATCCTACCTGAAGGACAATGCCACTATTGAGCTGTTTTTTCTTAATGCCAAGTCTATCATCTATAAGGTAAATGATTCATTTGTTGCCATCCTGTATACTGTTTATACTGTTGACTTGTGATAAGGAAACATGTTGTTTAGACTGCAGGTGTGTGTAGTTTAGTTAAGACTTTTAGATTCTATGTCTGGGCTGAAATGCTGGGATTATTCTGTAGTATAATATAGTATCAGGCTGTATGTTGTTAGAAGCATGTCCCTTCAATAACCCATTTTTGGTTCTAAATGAGATGCTACAGAGGCCAGCTTGGACTCGGGTGATCCACACTTATTTGGTGAAGCAGAAAATATGAACCATTTGCGTCAGCTGTTACCCATCATGTTATGTGCTGCACCACATTCCAGCAACTAGCAAATAATTTGGCACATTTACTGCCATCTGTCAGTGCTGAAGCAAATTTAGTTAAATGTAAATTGAAATTAGGCCTTTAAATACACACTAACAGCAATGTGCCCTAAAGCCAAAAGCACATGGAAGTATTTTGGCAAGTATATATTTTGTACATTCGGTCATTGACATAAAATATCGAGCCAAAAAAATTCATTTGCATATTTCCCTTAGAGTGAGGTGAAAATGTATTCTTCAGTTAACCAGATTATGTAACCCCACAGTTACCATCTCATGTCTTTTTAATTAGACCTCTTTCTTCCTTTAAGCATAGATGCATTGTAGCCTGGTTAGTGTACAGTGCCAAGTATTTGTTAAGTCCAGAAGAGGGGGTGTGTAAACTGAAGGAAAATAACTGAGCAGGAATGTCCTTGTAGAAGATTGTGAGACTGCCATAAGACCATTTTCTTCTGTGCCAAAAGTGGTGGCATGTTTCATGAAAAGCAAACTCAAGCATACATTGTGAAGGTGTTGCTGTTAGAGATTCTCAGCTCAAGCACCATATACAAGTCTGTGTCTTACTGTAGTGTCCACTGAGAGTTGAATGACAGTGACTATGTGACCACCTGATCAGAGACCGGCTGTCCCACAAACAGGTCTTTTGTCCAGTCCTTTCAGCAGCTCTGTTAAAATGTCTTTGAAGAAGATACCTGAACCCTACCTGCTCATTTATCAGAAGTCACCCTGATAGGAACATCAGCTAAACATGAGTGCTCAATACAAATGATTTCCCTGTCAGCTCCAGTGACAGATGACCCTGATGACCCAGAGGTGGAGATGCAGAAAGAGAGCAAGAGAAGAAATATCACAAACTAGTGTGTTGTATGTGAACAGTAGATGCAACACAATAGATCAGAGTCTGCAGTAAGTGTTGGTGTGTGTCATGAGACACATGCAGCACAAAAACACAGTGTGACGATTTAAAGCCATGATGGGTGGTACACCCAGGGTGGGTTTGTTCTGTCTAGTGTTTCATCCTGGCTGTCTGATCTCCAAACCAATTAAGAGCTGGTTTGTAAAGGGAACATTCTTGGCATACTTGACCCGCCACTCACTGCTCACTAACTCCTTTCCTTCTCCCCCTCAGTGCACACATAGCATGGCCATGCACATGTTTAAGCACATGGTTGGTTAATGCTTAAGTGCATGGCACAAAAAACACTAATTATCATGCAGTTAAAGAAACAATTTGACTGCAGCCCTCACACAGACATTCAATCTTATGTGATTGCACAAATCTTCCTCCTTTCTTCTTCTTTTTCACCTTTGGAAAGTGTTCTGAGTAATCAGTAACCAGAGCATCCATCTATACCCTCAACCCCTAAACGTTCTGTAACAGGTCATGAAATTAGAGAAGGGAACAGGGAAAAATTCGCTGGGGGGGGGGGTGGGTAGTAGGAGGAAGATGAAAGGAACTTGACGCAGTGTGTGTTTTATTTACTTAATGCCAGCAGGAGAATATGTCATTCATGCTCCGGTCTTCTCTTTTCTTCTTGCAGGAGCTTATTGAGGTGGACAGTGAGGTTGTCTTCGAGTTGGCGTCCTACATTTTACAAGTAAGATAAAGTTAAACAGATAAAAAATTCAAACAGTTTTTTAGGTTTTCTTCCAAAATTTCTCCATCAGCCTGTGATCCTCATTGACAATGACATGAGTCACATTATCTAATACAGCAGTAATCAGTAAACTAATCTACAGTAATGCTAGGTGGTTTTAAATCCTAAAAACCTCAGCTATCTTTGTTTCAGGCAAATTTCAATTCAATTCAATTCAATTTTATTTGTATAGAGCCAAATCACAATACAAATCATCTCAAGGCACTTTACAAAAACTAAAAACCCAACAATTCCCTTATGAGCAAACACTTGGTGACAGTGGAGAGGAAAAAACTCCCTTTAACGGAACAAAAAACCTCCAGTAGAGCCAGGCTCTGTTTGGGCGGCCATCTGCCTCGACCGGTTGATAGTCGATAGAGGAGAGATATGTGATTTCTTGGCCACCAGATAAATTCTGTTAGTCAGTGCTAATGTAACACAGAGTTTATTTCACAAGTTTCTCCTCAGCTCCATCCCTCTTCTTTTTTCTAATCCTTTCTCAGAATAGGTCAGTCTATTAACTGTGATGCTGCAAGGTCATGTTACACACTCCCTGTAGATTGTCTATGTACGTGTATAGGTGTGTGTGTGTGTGTGTGCGTGCGTGCGTGCGTGCGTGTGTGTGTGCGTGTGTGTGTGTGCACCCTCTGTCCAGGTGCAGATGTACAGTATCAGGTATCTGTAGGCCTTCAGAGGTTTAATGTTTCTCACAGATTCCAGCACAACAGGCCTCACAGCATATTCATCTATGCAAACAGAACATAAACACACATTTGTGATCACTAATAAATGCATTGTCCTTTCTTCTCTCTTCCTCTCTAGGAGGCTAAAGGTGATTTCACCAGGTAAGTACATGAGTAACTTGTAATGATTGTGTGTAATGCGCATGTAAGAAAGTGTAGGTTATATTCATAATAATGGCTGAACGTGTTGCAGTGTACAGGTTTATTAAGGTTAATTAAACCCAGTCAGTTTAGACTCCAGCCACTTAGATACCAACAAGGAACATGTACAGGAAACATAAGTAGCTGTGCTCAGCAGCATAAATATACTCCTACACACCTGATTTTATAAAACTCAGATTGTTATTTAGATTTTATATTCGAATCCAAAAGAAAAACAGATGTCAAATCTACCACTTCTTTTTACCAATTTTTGTATCACATATTCTGTCTCAAGCAGCATGGTGGGTTAGTGGTTAGCACTGTTGCCTCACAGCAAGAAGGTTCCTGGTTTGAAACCCATCAGGGGCCTTTCTGTGTGGAGTCTGCATGTTCTCCCTGTGCTTGTGTGGGTTTTCTCCAGGTACTCTGGTTTCCTCCCACAGTCCAAAAACATGTATGTCAGGTTGATTGGTGACTCTAAATTGTCCATAGGAGTGAGTGTGAGTGTGTGAGGTTGTTTGTCTCTATGTGGCCCTGTGATGGACTGGTGACCTGTCCAGGGTGTACCCCTGCCTTTCACCCAGAGAGAGCTGGGATAGGCTCCAGCAGATCCCTGTGACCCTGGTTAGGAATAAGGGGGTATAGATGATGGATGGAGAGGCACAGACAGAGGGACACTAAACATGATATCAGTGGTCTGTCTGTTTCTTTGCTCCCCTGGGTCATGACGTGCATCGTTGAGAACTATCTTTGTTTCTGAGCTTTGACAACTTCAGTTAAAAAAAAATGTCATAATACATTTGAACCTTGAACTTTCCAATCTTGTACACTTTTTATGTGACATCTCCCCTACATATGGCTCTACATCTGCATGGTGCTGTGCTTAATGTGTGTCACCCCTCATCCTCTCATCTCTTTGTTGTAGCTCAGCTAACACAGTACAGCACCCATCACCTCTGACCTCATTTCCGCCGGTGAATGCAGTAAATAAACACAATATCCTGCAGAGGACTGGAATGTGACACACTGTGGAGACATTCCTTTCACCCTCCGACACCAACACCTCCCATCTCTAAAAGCTCTGTGGACTGTTCCGTTAAATAGCTTTTTGTTACCATACACTGTATTCCTTATTATGCTTCACAACAGTTCAACAACTTCACAACAGTTCTCACTGTTGCTCTAAAAATACACATTATGACTAATTTATTGAGTCATTGGATACTACTTTCCTAAAATGTGAAATAATTTGCCTTTGTAAAATACCGACCATTTTCCTTGACTAATTTTCTTGATGAAATAAGCTCTATGAGTGTGTCTGGTTTCAGTGTTTTTTAATCATAACTTGATTGAATCAAGCAGTGGAAACAAGTCGATGCCATGGTGCATCCAGTGTATTTGTTCAAACTGAGCTCTCGCCTGAACTTTCTTCATGTAAAATGCAGCTGCATATACCTAATGATTAGTTACTTGAATGGATAGCAACCAAATTAACACACAGCTGCAGTCACACGAAGAAGAAGAGGGCAGGGTAGATGGGGATGGATCCCTTCCAGGACTTTAGCTCATAGTCTGTCATGTTCTCAGGGCTTTCCCCAATCCTCTGGGGCCTTGGTGAAGGCTGTGGAGAGGATCGGGGATTAGAGTATAGTAAGACCTCCAGCCACTGAAGGTCTGAAATCTGAATTTGGGGCCAAATCTCTTTAGCTCTCTGCATGCACGCTTTCCTCTTTGTCTCATTTACTTTGTATTTGGCTTTATCTTTTCCTTCTCTATACCTGCTGTTAGCTCCTTTTATCTTTCTCTACTGCCCCGTTTGCTTTCCTCTCTTTCCAACACTCTGCAGATGTTCAGAGATAGGCAGCACCCAGTGTCTGAAATAAAGTTAATTTAGGCCATTGCCATTTACTCCTTCTAAGCATTGTTCTTTTCCACAGTTCACGTTCATTTATAAGACAGCTCTGGGAAATATTGGGTTTTGCTTTAAATTGTTACACTAAATATTTTAAGTGCTCTCTTTCTACAGTTCAGTGATATGTGCATAGTCAGCTTTTGCCTTAACCTGTTGAGCCTGCTGCTGAAAATGATTGTTCTTGCAGACGTAGTGTTAACCATGTCTTATGGTTTCTCCCTCCCAGTAATGATGCAACTAGGTCTGACCTGAAAAAGCTGCCTGCTCTGCCAACCCAAGCCCTAAAGGAGCACCCATCTCTGGCCTACTGGTGAGAGACCAGTTGATTATCCAGAAAATCAGCAGGAACACTGCACAATCACTCCTTTTCTTAATAATTGCCTGTTTTTCTCTTTATTGTGTTCTCATACAGTGAAGACCGGGTCATAGAACATTACAAGAAGCTCAGTGGGCAGTCCAGAGGACAAGCCATTGTAAAGTAAGTGTGTGTGTGTCTCTGGTTATGTTTGTTCATTGTATGGATGGTGTTGTTCTCTGTATCTGAGTCTTTCTGCTTTTCACAGTTATATGAGCATTGTGGAATCTCTGCCCACATATGGAGTGCATTACTATGCTGTAAAGGTACAGTTTTACTAGTCTGTCTTTTCTTTTCTCACATACACACAATACATAGGCAGTTTGGGATTTGGAGCTGGGATTGAGTTTAGAGCTCTATCAGTGCCACACACATGCAGAAGTTCTCCTGAGGTACTTTTGTTGTGTGTTTTAGGACAAGCAGGGGATCCCCTGGTGGTTGGGACTGAGCTATAAAGGCATCTTTCAGTATGACCACCAGGACAAAGTCAAACCAAGGAAGGTAAGATGATGCTCCAAACTGTCCTCTGCACAGTTTTCATCTCTCCTTTCAGTGAGCACTGATACATAAACTGGTATCAATTCCTAAGGTTGTGATTTACCAAGACATTATTAATATGCTGTTGTGCTGCTGTGTAAAATGTATGACAGGAAAAGATAACTTTAATTTTTGCTGCTTGATACTTTTGCCCACTTTTTAAGAAATGAGCCTGTAATTAATAGAAATAATGTCTTGCTTTAGAAAGATGTGTTTTCTGTGTCACCACTGTCTGAATTTTTTCATTCAGTGAGTCAGGATATTGTGTTTGGGAAGATCACTTTCAATACAGTACTAACACTGCTGTCGGGAGACCTCCAGTCTTGGAATGTTTAGCATCCTGCTTTTATTTCTGCCTTTCTGTGGGTCCCCTTCCCAGTCCCTGCAATTGGAGGATAATCTGTGAAACCTTTTTTTTTAACTCACCTCTGACCCTCAGTCTTGTTTAGGGCCTTGATCGCTATCATCCAGCCATGTCTCAGAGGGTGTTAATGGGGTTGACCATTTCCCTTCATACAGATTGGCCAAGTCACTCTCACACACATAAACTGATAATACTGTTGCTCATAAAAATGCACACACACATACACACACAGGAAATGGACTGAGCTCTGACCATCCTGATGAATACTTCCTGTCTCACCCAAGCCTTATTCCTGCTTCAGTCCCCTGTACTCCAAGTCTTATGCCTGACTAGGTGTTAAATCATTATGGTCAAGAAAGAAATGCTTTTGAAAACACATTTTCATAATCATATTACACAACCCGCACAAGGTGTATACATATTAGTGAGCATGTTCAGTGTTTCACAGGAAGAGATGTTCAGGGAGGTCACAAGGTGCTTCCCATATGTTGTGTTAGTAATGAGAGTCATCTCTGTTTAAACAAACCAAAGGAAGAGCAGTAGATTTTGCCATCAGTCAACCACTCAGCCTGTCCACTACCAGTAACCACTGACTCAGAGTGTAATCACTGGTCAGACTTTCAGGACTGTGACTAATTATGAGATATTGTGGACCAACTACTGTCTTTAATCACGACAAAAAATGTTTATGTTTTAAATGCACAACCTCTTTTATTCATTAGTGTCTTCAAGTTGTGCTGTGCAACAGGTGCGTATTGTAGGCAGTTGTGTTTAATTAGTCTTTTTACAAGGGGAAATCCTGTTGTTTCTAAATGCAGACCATATACCACACCCTCCATGTTTATATGGGGATGGTAAAGTACTTCCCCCTTCTTCTCACCACAAACCACATGCAGACACACACATAGACACACTGCCGTGAGTTTACAACCCAATCTCACACCATGCTAATGTTCCGTTAGTGTGTTCTGACCCATTTAGGTAGAGATTACCTGACTGATTGACTTAAGGCTAACTTGGAAAGCTTCTGTCAACACCAGAGAAGCTATAAGAAGCTTTAGTCAAACGCAGAAAACTGGTTTATATTAATACTAATTCCCTGCAGATAAATGCAGTTTTACTTTGGTGGATTGCAAATAATACTTTCTTTATTCAACTTCTGCTTGTTTCGCTTTGTAGAAATAGGCACATATAGCCTGATTGATTAGTTTTTGCAAAACACCACAACCAAAACACAAACAGCAGGAAGTGCCCCCAGAGAGTGTCTGCATCTCCATGACAACTGTTGAATATAGTATTGAAGACAACTGTCGGCCATTGATGAAACAATGGTCTAGTTCTAGAAAAGAAAAAAATACCTGGCCTCTTTGTTCCACTGGCCTGTGCTATTTAAAATTTCTATTCTTCCCCTAATCCCCAGGGGCCCACTGTAGAAAAGGCTACACTGTATCAGATGTGACCTTTTCATCTGTAGTACACGTGTGCTCTGGTGGCACAGACATCATCAGAAGACAGATGTGGCTCCGTGCACATGAGCGCCCATTTTGTTCTGAATAATGGCCAGTCACTTCCTCTGCTTGTGTGCACTTGTGCGCAAATGTTTCATAGTCGAAGGGGACAGGAATTATAGTGTGTGCACGTACATGCACGACCTCCGCCCTAATAACAGAAGCACACAGTGAATATCTTAGAAAGAAGCTGTCAGCATGTCTTAATCAGATGTTCAATCCATTCACTTCAGGTGTTAGTTCAATAGACTTCAAATTTCTGAAACAGTTCAAATTCACATTAAACTCCGAAATGACTTTGTTTCACCTTGTTCTGCTGTGTGACCATTTTGTCTGAACAGTATGCACACACACACACACACACGCACACACACACGTGCAGATGCAGTTTTAGGATAAACAGCATCTGCAGTTCAATAGACTTCAAATTTCTGAAACAGTTCAAATTCACATTAAACTCCGGAATGACTTTGTTTCACCTTGTTCTGCTGTGTGACCATTTTGTCTGAACAGTATGCACACACACACACACACACGTGCAGATGCAGTTTTAGGATAAACTGCATCTGCAGTTTATCCTGAAATATCAGAGCCAACCTACTGAATTGTAGCTTCACTGGGCTCGTGCATGAACACATACACCTATCTTATCGCCACAGCTCTGGACCACGTGGCCAACTCACACACCATCTACCCTGCCTGCTATATTTAGCACCACGCTACATTAGCACTTCACACTCCATTGAAAATGTATGGTACAACTACACTTTTGATAAGAGCACCAGTTTGCTTTCTTTATGCTAGTGCACACGCACACACACACACACACACACACACACACACACAAATACAGATACGATACATAAATGCATACATTAAACTATGTTTACATGTTTTTTCTCATAATACTCCTTCCCTTTCCTCCCCCTCATCCCTCTGTCCATTGTTTTCGGAGGTTGTTAATATTCCTGGGCTGTGGTCTCTCTTTTAGCTTCCTCCCTTATACCTGGGTCTTTCTTTATTTATTTTCTGTTGTTTGTCAGTTTTTGAGCTTAGGTTTGCTTTCCTCACTAATAGTCACTCATGGCTTTTCATGTCTCCTCCAGCTGATAGATGCAGCCCTCTTGTGTTGTGAAACAGCCCACACTCTCTCCCTAACAAGAAACAGACTCAGACTTTGCGAATGTGTGTGTGCATGCACAGAGGTCCGACTAAACAAAGCAAGGGCACTTTAGTTGCTGGGGCCGCAGAAAGCTTCTTTCCCCCTTCATCACTCCGCCCCTGACCCCTCATTACAAACACACACACTTCCCAACCACAGAGCCCAGAGCAGGATGCACAGTCCCAGAGGACGGAGGAGGGGTCAGGGGGAGGGGAGGCATAAACGCCCCCTCCCAACCCTTCTAGCAAAGCTCCAGGAGAGGAGGAAACTTAACATTACACACTTTCACTCCAGCAACACACACATGCACATGCCTACAGATGGTGAACACCCGCCATCTGAAAATTTTCTGCTCCCCGGCCTCTGGGAGGAGTAAAGATACACATGCCGTCTTGGGGGAAACTTTTTTGCCCAGCTGGTTTTGGCTTCGTTTAAAGAGAAGCTCGTAGTTCATAAAGGGGACGACAAAAAGGAGAAAAGCCTAGCGGAGGAAAGAAAGCCTCCTCCCTCTCACACCGTCTTTCTCAAGAGTGAGGTCATCTAGTGCTTGGATCCACTGTGGACTGCCTGCTCTGGAACTGATCAGAGAAATCCAGACTAGGTCCTCTTCTCTACCTTCACCTTTTTCTCTGTCCCTAACCCCTCCTCTCTATCGTCTTCTTACTCCTCCTCAACTGCACTTTCTTTCAAAACAAACTGGGACATTGAGAGGGAAGAATAGAGGATTTGATTGAAGGCTGTGTGAATTTTATCTGAGCATGCCCTTTGTGAGCAGCCCTGAAGAGTGTGTGTTTCTTCTAAACCTCAGGTGTTTCAATGGCGTCAGTTGGAGAACCTCTACTTCAGAGAGAAGAAGTTTTCAGTGGAAGTTCATGACCCCAGGAGGTAAATTTATATTACAAATTTAAGCATAAACTTTCTACGATGCTTACCTTATTTGATTTTTTCAGAAAGTTTAATTTTTTCTTCGTTGGTTAGATGGTCATTATCTCATACTGGCCCTACCTACAGCTAATATTTGGAAGGCATACAATTTTCCCTCAGCTGTGGACACACTCCAGTAGCATTGACTGTATATTACCACCGTGCCATATGTGAATGTGTTAAGACTGAAACTACATGTGGAGCAGTGCAGGAAAGGAGAGATTGGAGTCTAATTCAGTAATGGTTGTAGCATTTGTCTTGGCAATAGAGCAAGATATTGGGGATGTCTCGGTGGAGCCTGACACAGATTGATAGGCTGATTATTAACACAGTTGTGCATCCACATGCATGCACAAACACGTGCTCTCTCTCAAACACACACATGGTAAACTCTTGATAGTTGACCACAGAAGGATAGATGACTGAGCGATAGGGATTTTGCAGAGGAAGTGACCTCGCTTGTGTTTATTTAACATGGCTATATATGTGATGTGTTATTCTACAGACAGAGGAAGGGAGAAAAAGAGACAGGGTGAAACGGAGAGCAGTGGCATTTTCTTTAAAAGAAGCTGTCATTAGTGTGAGCTGGTCTGTAGTTCAGCTCCAGATGTGTGTTTAAATAAGGATGAGTAAACAATGGAGAACTTCGTGTGTGGCTTTGCAAAAAATATCTGTCAGGTTTTTCTCACGCTTCTAATATTTTTTCTTCTTCTTAGTTTGAGTAGTTTTATAACAGTGGTGGTTGTGATGGTGGAGTAGCTGGTCAGGATTGTTTTCACAGTTGTAAATCTGTAGCCATCTTTTGTATTCAGCATATATAAGGAGGCCTTGTGTCCGCTCCTACTGTAGGGCGTCGGTGACAAGAAGGACATTTGGTCATAGTGGCATCGCTGTGCATACCTGGTACGCGTGTCCTGCCCTCATCAAGTCCATCTGGGCCATGGCGATCAGCCAACACCAGTTTTATCTGGACCGCAAACAGAGCAAGGTCAGTAAGCCCCACACGAAATTAAGTCTGAACACACCACAAACCATAGACATTATTGGAAATATACAAGAAATACAGCAAACTGTGCAAGCATTGTCAGTATTTGCTGTAGTTAACTGTCTTGATAAAGCCTTTTCTTGTCTATCTAGTCGAAGATCCATGCAGCGCGGAGTTTGAGTGAGATTGCTATAGACCTTACAGAAACAGGGACTCTGAAGACCTCCAAACTGGCCAACATGGGCAGCAAGGGCAAGATTATCAGTGGCAGCAGTGGCAGTCTGCTCTCCTCAGGTCAGTGTGTGTGTGTGTGTGTGTGTGTGTGTATATAGTTGAAAACTGGACAGACAGAAACAGCTGCTTCTGAAGAGGCCACTGATTCTGTGTCGAATGTTCTCCCACACACTGTACACACACCCTACCCACTGTCTTCCTGTATGTATAGAGCACCGCTCCAACCCTCCATGTCATACAGACTCATCCTCCACAGGCCTCTGTCCACTCTAAATTTAGTGGGTGAAAGAATGAAAAGGGCAGCAGCTCAGTGTCAAACTTTGCCATGGCCTTTGAAACAGTGCTTATCTGTGTTGAACAAGTAATGTGAAAGACAGATCTGTACCTTAACTAAAATTAGACGAAACTGGGAAAATGACCTTTTAAACCCAGTCTGTGCAGTAGCGACAAGAAACACAAGCACTGTGACCTGGTTAGTTACTGTTGCATTAATCAGATGATATGCACCAGACCAAACTAGCATCCTTTACGATGGGAGAGGCAAGTATGTGTGTCTGGTCATGGCTGTGGAGACAAGTATTAGACTATAGCACAGCTTACTGAATCAATTATTGTGTCATAACTCATTTCTTCATCACTCATCTTCCTGATCAGGTCTGTTTCTTCTTCAATCTCTCTTTCCTAAGTATAGACACAAACCTTTATGTCTTCAACAGTCCACTCCCAGTCTGTCTTTTCTCTATCTGTTCTTTTTAGTTACGCCCCCACCACATATCATACAGCGTGTGTCATGTCTGTCTGTGTCTTGTGATTTGTTGTCTTGGTGTTGCATCAGTGTGTTGATTTTTATGATCCATTGCTGACTGGAGGTCATCTCTGCCCAGCAACATAACGTGTCACATCCACGCATCTCCCCTCTCTGCCAGCCAACAGCCAGTGCATCACTGTCTGACAGCGGCTGTTCAAACAGCCAGGTCCACATTAAAGAGTTTATCCGATCGATTTGAAGCTGTTCATGGCTTTAAATGAAGCACTGCGAAAACATTGCTTCTTGGCTTCAGTTATACCAAAATGAATGTATTTTTTATTATGAGCAGTATTCAATGCTCTTCTTTATTGCAGCGTATTTTAGCTTTTTGTCATGGCTAGGGTTTGTGTACCTACAAAACAATAGATGTCAAAACACTGAACTTTAATATAGTGTAACTTGTAACAACAATGAGTCATTTGGTGTTTTGTTCTGCTACAGCTGTTGCAGCAGTGGTTAGTTTTATATTGTTGCTATGTTTGACCATACAGTAAACCACATAGGGTCACCAGGAGAGCAAGAGAGAGGGAGAGAATGTGTGTGTGAGGGAGTGTTTGCATTTTTTTCAGCAAGGCATGTTGCAAACAAGACTGGCACCATCTAATGGACTTGGAGGTTGTGTGCGTCAGAGATTTTGTCCTAAACTGCCCCTTCCTTGAAACCCTCACACAAACACACCACTAAAATTCAGTTTCCTTATCAAAATGTTCCATTCACTTCCCTGTAAACATCCTGCAAGGCTAGCAGGTGCACACACAATTTCTTCCTCCCCTCCATAATCTGCCTCAAAAGAAGTCCCCACAACTACAAACATATGATCCTGACTCCTGCCCTCATGGTTATGTGTTGTTTTTACCCTCAGGCTCTCAGGAATCAGACAGCTCCCAGACGGCTAAGAAGGACATGCTGGCAGCACTGAGGGCCAGGCAAGAAGCTCTGGAGGAAACGCTGCGACAGAGACTGGAGGAACTCAAGACCATCTGCATCCGAGAAGCGGTATGAAGAAACATACAATTATGGTATATATTATGAGACAAACATACAGGGGTTGGACAATGAAACTGAAACGCCTGGTTTTAGGCCACAATAATTCATTAGTAGTTAGTTATAATTCATTAGTTGGATGTGGTTCGTCCTTTTTGGTGGTATGCTGACATTACCCTGGATACCGTGGCTCTTGATACATCTTGAGACTTGCTGTCTTGGTCACAGATGCGCCAGCGAGACGCGCACCAACAATTTGTCCTCTTTTGAACTCTGATATGTGACCCATAATGTTGTGTGCATTGCCATATTTTAAACAAAACTGTGCTATTACTCTGCTAATTAAACCTTCACACTCTGCTCTTACTGGTGGAATGTGCAATCAATGAAAATTGGCCACCAGGCTGGTCAAATTTAGCCATGAAACCTCCAACACTAAATTGGCCAGTGTTTCAGTTTCATTATCACTGTGAATTCTCGCTCTTTTCTAACGTCCTCCTGTCCCTCTTTTGTAATTCGCAGGAGCTGACAGGAAAGCTTCCTAAGGAATATCCTCTGGATCCAGGAGAGGATCCTCCCACAGTGAGACGGAAGATCGGAACCGCCTTTAAGCTGGACGAACAGAAAATTCTTCCAAAGGGAGAGGTGAAGTTCATTTAGAGGCATACAAATACATCTTTCTAACTGAAGTTAGTTAAGAGTAACTCAGGATAAAATCATTGAAAAGCATATACTTAATACTCTCAAAATGGCATAGGGATTGGATTGAAATTATAATAATTAAAGTGAACCTTACTCCTTTGTTAAGTAAGAAAAGGAAAAGGAAACTGAGATTACTGAAAAGCCACAGTCTGTCCACTCAGTCTGTCTTGGCACTTAAAAATCAGTTGTATGGCATCTTTGTCTTGCCATCTTTTTGTGCCACGGGTAGATTTTTCCAAGCAGCGGAACTAAAAATAGCCTGGCAGCAGTGCTTGCCACAGGAAGTGGTGATAAAAAGATTGTGTGCACGTGTGTATGTGTGCAGGCATGTGTGTGTGTGTCACTGGGGTTGTATGCTTTGAATATAATCCAGGACCACAATATCACAAAACTGCCTTGCAAGCAGAAAGATGTTTCATAATTTACACCGGACACCTTAAATTCATTCTTGCACTGAGACTGAAGCCATTCTGGCAATGATGTGAAGGCAGCGATAGTGAGAGGGATTCCTCAGAGCTGAGGTCGTCCAATAACCCGAGTGAATACATCATCACCCTGTCTCTGTGGAGGCAAACAAAGTCGTGTGGGTAATATGTGAGTGCACGTTACATGAAGGCTGTACTCGTATTAAATTACAAGATTTCTTTTTTATAGTCAGTTTCCTTGTCTACAATCATAACATAATCATCACAATAACCATATACTCAAGTATTCAGTAGTACACTGCAGGATGTAGATGCATATTTTGTAAGGTAGTAAACATATATGCAATACATTTGTACTATAAAAGAGTATGTTTTACTTGGTTCACCCAATAGTCTCTGCTGCACAAAGCAGATGTATTTAGGAAGACAGAAGGGCTTGATGGAGAGGTGTTATTATTGGGTGACAGAGAGTCTCCATGGAGAAAATCCAGTGGTGAGAAAATGCAGGGCTGCACACAGATAAATGATTTCCTCAGTGTGTTTTCTCTGGCAGTGCTGTGTGTGTCAAACCAAATAACACTACATGGGAGAGTTACAGTCTGAATGTGTGTCTGCAAATAAGCCTTGTTATTTTTGGATTGTTTGTAATTTTCTGTTGCTAAAACTGAATCCAGTGTCTTTGTGCTAGTGTTACTGAGAGTTTGCACTCATGTTTGTGTGTGTACTTATCCCAGGAAGAGGAGCTGGAGCGGTTGGAGCGTGAGTTTGCCATTCAGTCCCAGATTACGGAGGCAGCAAGGCGTCTTGCCAACGATCCTCACGTGAGCAGTAAGAAGCTGAAGAAACAGAGGAAGACTTCTTATCTGAACGCACTGAAGAAGCTCCAGGAAATTGAGAACTCTATCAATGAGTACCGCATCCGCTCTGGCAAGAAACCTACACAGAGGGCATCGCTTATCATAGAAGGTGCTCATATACGCCTATTCCCATTAGGGAAATCACATTATTTTCGTATCTCTTCATTTTATTAGATATAGTTGACAGCACACACTGCAGTATTTGTCATGGGTACAGTTTAGAGTCTACACGGTGAGGCTGAGTTCCTGCATGTTGCATCTTTATTCAACATAAGATTTGTAAATATGAGGCTGTTAAACTTTTTGATTTTGCAATTATACGATCTTTTGTTTCTCTGACCTGTAGAAGCCAATATTGGTTCTGAAGACAGCTCACTGTCTGACGCGCTGGTCTTGGATGATGGTGAGTCTCGATCCTGCACATTATTCCCAGATATTCCAGAAATTTAATCTAATCATCTTTCATTTATAATCTTCTTTTAATTACATCTGTTTCAGATGATCCTCAAGTTACAGGTACCCCCACTTTCTCTCCGGTAGCGTCACCTCACAAGGGCCTCCCTCCACGGCCACCATCTCACAGTCGACCACCTCCACCGCAATCCCTCGATGGCCTGCGATACCTGCACTACACACGCTCTGACTATGATAAATCACCGATCAAACCTAAAATATGGAGTGAATCTTCACTGGATGAGCCCTATGAAAAAGTGAAGAAACGCTCCTCTCACTCCAGGTATGAAGGAGCTTGTCTTAAGTAGCCCAGTCACCTGTAAACAACCACAAGTGCAAGATATCATTCACTCATCTATGTATGCATCACATATATGAAGATTTTTCTTGCACCTTTGTCAAGTCACAGGCGTTTCCCAAGTTCTGGCAGTGCAGAAGCAGGGGGTAGTAACTCTCTGCAGAGCAGCCCCATCAGAAGTCTCCCTCCCTGGAATTCTCAGTCCAGTATGCCGTCAACCCCGGACCTGAGGACCAGGACCCCACACTATGTACATTCCACTAGGTCGGTCATGATACCTTCATTTGTTTGATGGTTATTCAAGACCCGTTTCACTCTGATAACTGATTATATAACTGTAAAAAGGCCTGGTCATTAAAACTCCCATGTCTGCATCTCATGTACTTGAAAAATACAGTGGGTACGGAAAGTATTCAGACCCCTTTAAATTTTTCACTCTTTGTGTCATTGCAGCCATTTGCCAAAATCAAAAAAGTTCATTTTATTTCTCATTAATGTACACTCAGCACCCCATCTTGACAGAAAAAACCAGAAATGTAGAAATTTTTGCAAATGTATTAAAAAAGAAAAACTGAAATATCACATGGTCATAAGTATTCAGACCCTGTGCTCAGTATTGAGTAGAAGCACCCTTTTGAGCTAGTACAGCCATGAGTCTTCTTGGGAATGATGCAACAAGTTTTTCACACCTGGATTTGGGGATCCTCTGCCATTCTTCCTTGCAGATCCTCTCCAGTTCTGTCAGGTTGGATGGTGAACGTTGGTGAACAGCCATTTTCAGGTCTCTCCAGAGATGCTCAATTGGGTTTAGGTCAGGGCTCTGGCTGGGCCAGTCAAGAACGGTCACAGAGTTGTTCCGAAGCCACTCCTTTGTTATTTTAGCTGTGTGCTTAGGGTCATTGTCCTGTTGAAACGTGAACCTTCGGCCCAGTCTGAGGTCCTGAGCACTCTGGAAGAGGTTTTCTTCCAGGATATCTCTGTACTTGGCCGCATTCATCTTTCCTTCAATTGCAACCAGTCGTCCTGTCCCTGCAGCTGAAAAACACCCCCACAACATGATGCTCCCACCACCATGTTTCACTGTAGGGATTGTATTGGGCAGGTGATGAGCAGTGCCTGGTTTTCTCCACACATACCGCTTAGAATTAACGCCAAAAAGTTCAATCTTGGTCTCATCAGACCAGAGAATCTTATTTCTCATGGTCTGGGAGTCCTTCATGTTTTTTTTGGCAAACTCTATGCGGGCTTTCATGTGTCTTGCACTGAGGAGAGGCTTCTGTCTGTTAGCTGGACAGCCAGGTCTAGGAAGAGTTCTTGTCATCCCAAACTTTTTCCATTTGAGGATTATGGAGGCCACTGTGCTCTTAGGAACCTTGAGTGCTGCAGAAATTCTTTTGTAACCTTGGCCAGATCTGTGCCTTGCCACAATTCTGTCTCTGAGCTCCTTGGGCAGTTCCTTCGACCCCATGTTTCTCATTTGCTCTGACATGCACTGTGAGCTGTAAGGTCTTATATAGACAGGTGTGTGCCTTTCCTAATCAAGTCCAATCAGTTTAATTAAACACAGCTGGACTCCAGTGAAGGAGCAGAACCATCTCAAGGAGGATCAGAAGAAATGGACAGCATGTGAGTTAAATATGAGTGTCACTGCAAAGAGTCTGAATACTTATGAGCATGTGATATTTCAGTTTTTCTTTTTTAATAAATTTGCAAAAATTTCTACATTTCTGTTTTTTTCTGTCAAGATGGGGTGCTGAGTGTACATTAATGAGAAATAAAAGGAACTTTTTTGATTTTGGCAAATGGCTGCAATGACACAAAGAGTGAAAAATTTAAAGGGGTCTGAATACTTTCCGTACCCACTGTATATCACTTGGTAGGTGAGCTCATATGTTAATCTTGTATGATTCTTAATCTTGCAGGTCAGTGGACATCAGTCCCACACGTCTGCACAGTCTCGCTCAGCACTTTAGGAACCGCAGCTCCAGCCTTGAGTCCCAGGGCAAACTCTTGGCATCCGACCCCGACGCACACCCGCACACCCTGGGAACTCTGGGGAGCCCTGACTTCTTCCTGGGTCCAGGACGCAGCTCCAATGGCTCTGACCCACTGGATGACTGTTCATCTTGCACCAGCCAAAGCAGCTCAGAGCATTACTACCCCTCTGGTGGACCCCCCGGCAGCAACCCTAACTACTCTACTCTGGGAGAGGACTCACCTTCTAAAGCCAGGCAGAGGCAGAGGCAAAGGCACAGGTAAGGGTGGGAGAGATGCAAGCACAGAGGCTGTCTTGACACAACTCTGTTGTGCTATGTATGAAGAAATCAAAGGATCTGTTAGATTCATGGTGTTCTCCTATGTTCTCTCTCCAGATCGGCAGGTCAGCTGGGTTCCTCTAACTCCGGATCTATGCCAAACCTGGCAGCTAAGAACGGCTCTGGCGGTGGCTCAGGCGGAGGTGGAATGGGAGGGGGGCACCACGGAGTTTATCTCCACAGCCAGAGCCAGCCTTCCTCTCAGTACCGTATCAAGGAATACCCACTATATGTAGAGGGCAGCCCCAACCCTGTTGTAGTGCGCAGCCTAGAGAGTGATCAGGAAGGCCACTACAGCGTGAAGGCCCAGTTCAAGACCTCCAGCTCCTACACGGCTGGAGGACTATATAAGGAGGCCTGGGGGGGAGAGGAGGGAGGGGAGGGGAGCAGCAGACTCACACCGTCTCGCTCTCAGATTGTACGGACTCCGTCACTGGGGCGAGAGGGTAGCACTGGAGGAGGAAGTGGGCGGGGAGGAGTCTCTGAAGAACTACGGTGCTGGTACCAGAGGTCCTCAGGGAGCCTGAAGGAGAGAAGTCACTCACATTCGGGGTCTACTTCCTCTGAGACAGGGTCACACCAAGGCACTCTGGGACATGGTCGAGGAAGTAGAGTAGGGGCGCTCGCCAAGGGCTCACCAGGTGAGTCTTCTTTTGTTTGCATTAAACCTTGTTTTATAAGAATAAAAAGATTACCATCGTGACTGTCACTGTTTATTTAGGTAATATTTCATATTTTATTGATTCAGAGGGTCTAAAACTAAATGTCCTGCTTTGAAAAACTATCCTGTGTGAGGATTGAACTCACCATCTTCAGATTATGAGACTGACGTGCTACCCACAGCACCAACAAGGCTGGTGAAGGGGTTTCTTTTGTGCTCATTCACAGGCTATAACGCTGACTAGCACACTGTTTTATTCAGTTTTTTTTTTACATGAATTATAAAGGCTTCATTTTGGAGATGTGTGGTAACACTACACATACTACACGATACTGGTACTTTTTGCGTGTATTCAAAGATGAGTTTTTTAACTTTCAAACAAGTTGGAATTTATTTTAAATTATAAATTGCTGAGACTGAAACCTAATGTACACATTCTGGACTTGTGGAAGAAAGACTTTACTCATGTCACATTCACATCCAACCCTCTTATCTCACACAGAGAAATAAATCCAAATGATTTGGCCATCAATTAATGTACGTTAGCAATATCAAATCTCACTGCACCGGCTAATAAAAGTACAGCCTGTAAGTTATGTATAAGTGACATAGGAAATCTGTGTGTGTGTCCTCTATGATTTATTTCAAGACAAGTCTGTTTTTCCATCTTCTTAGATTAAATCGGATGCATTTTGAGGGGTGATAAAGGTTTGAACTCACAACCTTCAGATAATGAGACTACTATGCTGCCTATTGCACCAATATGGATTATGTATCTGAAGCAAATAGTCTGTGACACTGAGGCCACAAATTGCTTTGCTATCACTACAGCCTCTATGATGCCTGTTTCCTCTGTGCCTGCATGTCTCTACATGTGTATTTGTTTCTTTTGTCTCTCTAGCTTTTGTCCCACATGTTGTATCGTACCCAGCATGGCTAATCATCAGTTTTTCCCCATAGCTGCATCCCCTCACAGCCAGAGGAGTATGACACCCTCCAGCGAACAGGCAGCCACACCCACTCCCCCCTGTAGCCCACAACACATCCTCAACTGGCAGAGCGGGTAAGAGTCACACCAACACAGACACAAAGCAGCTGAACAGGGTAGCAAGACATTTGAAGGCATATAGGAATTTATTTACCTGTAAGAACAAGACATCTTGGCCTCACAGCTTTATGTTATTTTCACCATCTTGGTCTAACAGCTCACAGACTTCTTGTATTGTGTCATTTCATGTTGTAATGTTGAACTAATCAGTTGAGGATTGTTTAATGTGATTTTGGTCTAACATCTATTTTAAAGCATTTTCTACATGATATCATTCCTCTTGGTTTGTCATTCAGTTCGGTTTCACTCACTACATCTTTGTTCCTCGTTTCCTCACTTTTTCCTCTCTCATAACCTCTGGTTGCTTTATTCTGTTTGGAGCCGTTTTCTATGACCTAATATTGTCATTTCTTTCCCGTCTGTCTGTACTAACCCTCTTTCCCTTGTGTGTGTGTGTGTCCTCTCTCCTGGTTTAGCGGTACGGCAGACAGCTCTCCTACTGAGGACGTCTGTCAGTCTCCCCCTCAGCCCAACTCTGATGCATAGAGGTACTTTCTGTGGTCTTGGCCTCCCAGTAGTCGAAACCTATAGCATACTGTTGGGAAGACACAGCAGCAGCATAAGCAGATTTTATAACTCCGAAGTAAAAAAATAATGTGAGACCAGTGTCAGATTAAATTAATTAAATCAGGTTTAAGCTTAGAAATTTGTCTGTAGACAATTTGGAAAGGATCATGTGACATGTTTACTAGTCATTTTATCTCACCGACTCTGGGGGGCTGACAATTATTTCTCGCTCTTATGTGGTGGAGGTATGTGTGTCATGTACTGCTTCTCTGGCTACGTCTGTATCTGATCTCTGCATGCACTCTGCTCTGTGTTCTCTCTATGACACTATGATACTGCTCATTCCCACATGCAGCATTTACTAATAGAAACACTTAATTAACCATGTGCTCTATAAGATTTAACTAAGAACATTTCTTTAACACACAGACAATCTCAGAAGCACAGCACATGAACACTTTAAACCATGTAGATGATAGTATGTGGTATGTTTGATAAATTTGCTTTTTGAGGTGTCAGTGTGATCCTGGGATCTCTTTGTCTGCAGGTCTTTCAGTGACAGCTGTTTTCTCAGTAGCCCCCTGTGTTCAGAGCTGGCAGATGTGCAGTGGTACGGACACGACAAGGCCAAACCTGGAACCCTGGTCTGAGACCTTCCAGTGGGGGCCCAGGAAGGTCCCATTGCTGTCTCCTACTGCCTCTCCACTATTCCTCACTAATACCCATTGACAACCAACAACCTCATCCTTAAAGACCCACAAAATCCAGACTGACAGACTGGACATGAGCCTCCCGCCTTTCCAAATCCTGCCCTCCATCCATCTCACCACCTCTTTATTATGCCCCCTCTATCACAGCTCAGGCAGGGACACACTCGCTGCGCTCTGATAAAGGCTGATTTCGCAGGACAGACTGAGAAGTGCCACCTCAGCTGTTGAACTGTTGCCCTACAGCACCACAAAGCCCGTTCTTGATTCACCCTCTGCAGCACATGAACAACAGGGCAAGAGGGAAGGAGTAATGGAAACAGATAGCACAGAAAAATCCCAACACACAACCCAAACTTAACAAAGTCTTCATCCATCATTTCGGGATGTGTTTCATAACTCATCTTTGGTCCCCTGACATCATCAACTCCAGTGCACTGCCACCCAATCAGAGGATACCTGCTGGGTTTGAGCCACCACTTAAAAGCCTGTTTGTAGGCCCAAATTAACTGTGTTGGATTTCATCATTTCCATCAGTGTTATTTGTCTTTTTTTTCTCCCTGCGTATTTATAGAGAAAATGATACAGACCTTTGCAAATATCTGGATCAGCAAACATTTTGGATGACAAATTCAGTTCCTCTCAGCTTAATCCACAACCAAAGACAACTACTGGATTGACTGGTCACACCAGGGTCCCTGAGCTGGTGCTGCTGCAGAAAAGTGACTGTCAGTCAACAGTATAATAGTGAATGAATGGTTTCTGGAACTCTATGCTGAATATTGATAAGGACTATAGCAATAATAAACATTGTCCACATGTACAAACTGGTTTGAATCTACACAGTGAATTGAAGCAGGCATTTTGCCAATTTCTCTGCCTTGTGATACTTGGAGTATAGGATCATTAGCACATCTTTGGGAGAATTTGGAGTTGTGGTTATTGGGTTTGGCATCAATCTATGCTTATTTCAGTGACTTCATCATCTGTGTTTAGTTAAAATCTTTGGTCTGAACATAAGTTTGTTTGGCCACATGTTGGACTGTGAACAAACCTTGAGCCAGAGTGTGAGGGGTCAGGTTGAAGTATAATTTGTTAACGTGGCCACATACAGTTACAGAAACGTCTCGTACATTACATCAACATCTCATTCCATCTTTTAATATTTTTCATTTTCACCAAAGTGAAAGCTAATTGGCTTGCTCTATACTGGTTCTCGCCTTTGCAGCACTGTGTTTTTTCATCTTTCTGTCCATCTCTTCAGCATGACAGAAGCATCCTGACTGAACTCACACTGAACTCACTACAACTCACATGGATCGTCACAGCACTTTTACACATTTATGGGCTCGCATTAGTACTCACATATTAGTGCCAAACATGCTGGTGCTTTCCATTTGTACTGTAATTCAGCACTGAAACACAAACTCCCTTAATCCACAGACCCGTTTAAATTCACATAGTTTATAGCCATACTGTAAATCAGCAGCAAGGCAGAATGGCCTGAAGACACCACATACTTCTCTGTAATTTGACATCAGGGGGAATTGTTAAGGAATTAATTAATCTTGCTTCAGTCAAAAAGCACAACAATAAACAGTGTCTGTGAGGACTCATTAGTATGTTCTCATTTTCCATGTTCAATATTTCAGTAAGGAATTGTATCAAAGTGCACCAGAAGAAACCAGAATCACAAAAAGGTATTAAATTGTTTTTTACAGACTACGGACATCAGTGAACATCAGAGCAGACGATGAGCCATAACAAAAACAATTCTTTAATATTCTCAAATGAAGAGATGTCAGATGTTCAGAACAGGGTTAGAAAAGCACACCTGTTTTGTATGAATGAATCAGAACTCTGCATGTTTTAGCTGTCCCTGAATCAGTTTCCATTTGTTTTGCAGAGTAATGTTTACCTTGCTTGTTGGTTGCACAAAAACTAAATTAATCAGTTATTAATTTTACCAAGGTTATGACAGATTCAACAGCTCTGATATAGACAGGTGGATCCATTTTTCAGTCTCATAGCACCTTTATGACTGGAAAAACAGTCTATCGTGCTGTATGTATGGGATGAATGATACGTATCTCACTCTGTCCCTCACAGTGTTTTGTTTCCTTATCACTGACATCAGTTGCTGTAATCTGTCACATTTTAGACTATTTTCATAAGACTGTTTAGCAAACTCCCATGTTCCCATGCATGTTTGGTCGTCCGAGAGTTATACATACATGCCTCATCAAATTTGATAAGTTTTAATAAGTTCTGGATCCAGCGCTCTCTGGTTCATTTTCAATAGTATTAATTACTCTAGTGTATTCAAGTTTAACCCTGTTTTTCCTGAGTCTTTGCCCAGATTATGTGTCCTAAAGACACAGTCCCATGCAAGCATTGAAGTTCCAGTGATAAATAAATCCAGCATCCAATTTCACAGTTTATTCCACACTGTCGCCCGCTCGCAGAAAGTCCACATTTTGACCTTGTAACCTCTGACCTCTGAGCCCGATGTGATAAAGTGTGATGTTCCCTCCCTCTATCGTTCCAAACAAACCATATTTTCTGTGGTCCATAAAAATGTTTAAGGTTTTTTGTAATACTCGAAGAGAAATGAACTAACTCTTTTGTCAGTCTTTTCATGTATGTACTGAGGGACACTGTAAGGTTTTGTGGGGTTTTTAACATTTGCATTCGTTGTTTTAACAATGTTCCATTTTATATGAACCAGTATTGTTTTATTTTTCAGTTCTGACATTGAAATAACCCTTTCAGGTGCTACAAAATGACCAGTTACTGCTTTGTCACTTAGAATCCTAGACACCTCTTCATTGTTATCAATAGATTCAATACCAGATGTGCAAAATGAAGCTTATTTTAACAGACAGGTTATTTAGTAGAACACCTTCCTCTACCAAACAATAGAGCATGTAACTTGATTTTATCACAACTGTTCAACTGTAACAATACATTAAAGGTGTTGTAGAAAAATGTGGAATTGATTAAAAAAAAACTGAATTCCACAGTTAATTTATTCTTTTTTTCTATTAAAAATTTGTATAGTAACTTTACATTTTTCAAAACTGTGTTGTTGGAAATTGATGACGAATTTTCAAGATGAGAAACTGTGGTGGTTCTTGAGAGTAAGAAAAATAAATTATTGATGAATGTTCTCAAGATTGTCTTTTTTTTTTTCTTCATTTTTTTAAAAACCAAAACATGAAGTTACTCAGTCACTCACTCCCAGGTGGTTCAGATCAAATCCTTCCAGGCCTTTCAACTGAAAGGTCAGAGTAGCAGTGAGTCTTATCAAAAGGAATCCTCACACATAGTCACCACATCCGTTTTTCCAGACACACTCAGGCTCTTGTCATCACATTCAGACCTCAGTCACTTCTCTCTCACGCTGTAGCCCCCCCCCCTCGAGAGGAGAGCGAAGGAAGTTTTTCCCTTTGGAGTGAAAAGGAAGATACACTGCAAAAGTGAAAGATATTACCACCCACTAGCAGACTGCAAGATTAAACAGCTGCACATAAAGTAGACATCTATGTGGGTAGTATTTCACACATTTTGTCGTTTTGATTTGCATGCCACTATGTCACATGATTGATTGCTTACCCGGATTAGACTGAACAATCTTTCTTTGTGTAAATGTAATATGGAATCAGTCAGGTGTACTGGCAGGAGATGATGACATCTAAACAAGTGGATTTTGCATGCAACTTAACATGTCCACTTATGGACCACTACCTAGGCAGACTACAAACACAGAGACAGTAGCAGGGATGCTTTGCCACATAGAAAATTGGTTTCTACTAGAGAAATCAGTTGTCACTTCCTGTGAAGACGCTCAAACTTCTTCTATTCTTCTGAGTTCATTTATTAATGAATCCCATGTTTTTCTTTGTACTCAGTGTGTTCCCATAGCAGCTCTCCCAACCAGGCAACAGCTGGAAGTTGTTAGCCAGACATGCCGTGAGAAACTAGCGGCTCTGTAAGTTTTTTTTTTCACTCATACAGTCAGTGTGTGTGTCTGTGTGTGTGAGAGATGCTACAGGAGACATGTGTGACCTTGCTTTATATTTTTAATAAAATCCTCCGTCATTAAAATATCAAACAAGCCACACCCTTCACTGTCTGTACTATTGGATATCTATATACTGTATGTGAAGACCAGCTTGAGTTTCGGACAATATAAGTTAGGACGTTGTTACATTATTATCATATTATTTTAGGTTAAGTTAAGGCAATTTCAGGGCTGGGCCTATTAGAATTAAACGGTATTACATTAAAGTCAGAATCAAGTTTCCAGTCACAGTCCCAGTTAGTTCAATGAAAATATGTTATCTGTACATTAGGATCAGTAAAAGACTTGAACAGGTACAGTAAATGTAAACAAGAACACTTATTGTGCATTCAGTTAAACTGTGAATTATTGTAGCATTATGCTTCATTTACTGTGCAAAACACAGATATCCTAGGATCCCAGGGGTCAAAGGTCATGCCTGGAAACTGAAGTAAAACAATGTCCTCATCTCTTCTTACACTAAACAGACAAATACCATCTCTGGCACTGTGTGGAAATAAGAAAAGCCTCAGGCAATGCTGCCCCCTAGTGCTGACAGCAGAAACGAGGCTGGAAAAGTGTAAAAAAAAAAAAAAAAAACCCTGCTACACCAGTTTTAACAATGTTCCACTAAATTATGAAATAGCTTTATTTTATAAACAAACCTACACAGGTTTACCTGTAAGTTATTAAAATGCTGTAGTGATTTGCGATGTGCATTTTTATATTACGACCTTCTACATCATTAGAAAACGTCAGTTTTTATTAGTTACTGTGATCTTGTGTGTGCACCATTATTTGTTTATCATGCAGTTTATATTTATAGTTCTGAGTCTAGTCAAGTCCATGTTTTTGGGAACACCAAAGGAGAAGTGATATAGTCAGTCAGGCAACATGATCTTTAATCAACATCATTTCACCATCTTAAAAATTCTTAAATCAGGGTTGAACAGTTCAAACTGTTTAGTTTCTGGTCAACAACAGTAACACAGTTTACAAAAGCTCTGCAAACAGACGTGTTTCTACAACACTTTCAAAGTCCCTGACCCAGACGAGTGCTTTTTTTGTGAAAAAAAATAGATAAATACATGTACATCTAATCATTGTTTCTCAAACTGTGGGGCGCGCGCCCCCAGAGACTCGCCAGGGGGCCACGACATCTCCCCTGGGTGTTTTTTCTCCTTTCATGTCAGAACATGTAGCAGGCGGAATTGTTGTTTTGGTGTCTGAGTACCCCGAACCCATTTTAGGGACGTACAACGACAAAAATAACGGCCATGGTGATTTCTCGCCGGCCACTAGACACGTGTAGGTTTGAACAATGGACAAGTGTCTCACTGGGGCCAAAAGAAAAATATGCGACTTTCCCGAAACTGAAGAAAATGAGGCCAATGTGACTGATGATTCACCACCAGAGTCCAAGACGAGAAAGTATGACGACGCGTATCTTGAGTCTTGGACTGACAGACAATGTGGTCGGAGAGGAAGAAAGATCCCTGTGTGTCTCAAAACTCTGACAGGACAGTATGAAAGAGTAAATTGAAGAGACACTCTCCAACCTTACACCCCTGTCACCTCGGTAAGTCACTCGAGTTTTTCAAATGGCTCACTGCAGCCACTGATATTAAAATATTCATCTTCATTTGCTACATATTTAAAAAATATTTAACTTTATTGTTAGATAATTGCACTTTTCATATTTTTAGTTGTAAAAATAGTTTTTCTCTTTTTTTTGCATGTTTAGGCAAAAATGTTAATTGTTTTAAATTTGCACAACAGATCATTAACAGAAAAGTGAAAATAATAGTTATAATATTGATGTTTCTTTCCATAAAAGTTAGATTAGATTAGACTTTTGTTGCACTTTTGCTAAGGGGAGGCTGAGTTTGAGAACCACATTCAAAGCTAAGTGATTTCAGTCTTCACAGACTAAATTCTTCTTGTTCCAATAGAGGCCCATTGGTTTCATCTGGATCCTGCCAAAAAATCAGAAAACATGAAATTCTGCAATGAGATAATCTAACCTGAATACTGAGCTTTTTAAAATGTGGTATTTCTAATTCATTCCCATGAATGTTTATGCTGAGAGCAGTTTCAAAACATTTCCTCATTAGTCATCATCACTGCAAATCAGCTGACGAACGTCCTGTCCTCATGGGTTATTGTGGATGTCATATGTTCTTATATTTACCTGTGAGAGGCGATTATAGACCTGATTGTGGGGAGGACTGTATTGACGTAAGCCTCTCCAGGACAGAAAGAGGATGTAGACTGAAGCCAGACAACACTGTATGGTAAATGCTATGGAGCTTCCCTTTGCAACAAGTGACCCAGCACGCTGGTGAGAAAAAGGCAGGAAGGAGACAGTGGAGAAAGTTCAGCCAGTGTTTTGCTGTTAAGGTGTAGGTATACCAAAGTCCCAAGCACAGAATCTCAATGTAATCAACTGTGATTAAAAAGGATTGCTGGTAATGCAGTATTTACCTGTTGACTTGTGAGTGTTACAGCCTGTGTAGACCTGAGGCTAATGGCCAGGAGAGCAGAGAATCCAAATAGTAGACTAGAAATGTTCAAAACCATGAGGGTGATGATCTGATTTTAATAAGAAAATGATGTAAGGTAGTTAATTGAATAAATATAAGAAAAAAGTTACATAAGAAATTGCTAAACGAGCCAAGTACCTTCGGTTTATTAGCTTTCCTCTGAACTGCCATTGCCAGACACCCAGCAGCTGCGTACTGTAACAACATAAACAGTCATGGTGCAGGTTTTGTGTTTGTCTGTGACTGAGTAAAGCATTTGCACATTTCAGTGCACGTCTACTGAAGCAGATGTGGACTCACGAAAAGGCTGGACCACACTGGGGTTGTCATGGAAACGGAGCAGTTGTAGCTCACACATGCGTGGGTGACTGTGGTTAATATGCAAACTAAGGCACTGAGAACTTGAACCACCTGAGGGGAAACACATGATATGACACAGACAGTTAAAAAGCTTAAAAACAGTTAGCCACTGCTTTGAACAAGCACGTAGCATCTCACCCCAGTGACTAAAAGTCTGGTATTAACCACAGTCCCGAACCAACGATGTATCCTGACATTGTTTATCTCATCATGATTGGTAATCTGGGTCGGTGGGTGGTTCGGGGATATATCCTTAAAAAAGACATGGTACAGCCCCTCCTGAAACATGTTCTGTGCCATCTGTTTTGGAAGAAAAAAATAACTTGTATGAATCCAAAATGGGTGTTAAAAATTTGACCTATATATCACATACAAATATTGATCCACACACCATCAGTCCATGTGAACACTTACCTTCACAAAATGTAAAGATTTATCTACAGGCCCTCATAACAAAAGAGATTTAACTAAAAATAAAGACACATTTAAACAGCTGTTGTTACTTCTCAGTCTAGTACAGTACATCCAGAGGGCCAAGGTTCATTTGACTTGATTGATATTGAATGGTTAAAGTTCACTACTGAGGAAGTGATTCATAGAAGTCACTGCTCATGACTTATGAGCTTGCAGACTTTTAAGTACTAAAGGAGTGGTTTCATTTGTAAGACCGGTTGATATTACAGTTTCTGTCCAAACTCCATTACTCACTCTGACTGGTCCTGACATTCATTTAGTACCAAAATACTAATAAACCTATATAATAACACAAACCAAGTTTACAAATTCGATATATTTGTAAAGTAAAATTAAAACATAAATTCAAGCTTTTAGCAATAAAAGTAAGTCATCAAATGTTTTATATATAGCTTCTCATACACTTATGTAGCAATAGAAAAGCATATTGTACGAATATGACTAAGTGGAAGCATAAAAATTGAAAATAGCAGAGGGACAACACAGAGTAAATGCTGATCAACAAGAACAGCAAACGATATCCCATTAAATGAGTAAAATCAATGTTCAGCTGGAAGCCAACATACCAATACATAGTTTGGTTTTGTCTGACCAAAGAATATGCTAATGGACCTGCAGTTTTAAGCAAAGTAAAGTGATTTGTTAACTGTTTAATATGACACATTTTCACTTTTCAACTTAAATATTCAACAATCACATTAATGATAGCACGAAAAGCTCCCTTCATATTGTACAGATAAGAAGTTGGGAAAATGACACAGATGAAATAGCTGAACAGTACAAGAAATATCCAAATAAAATGTCACCCAGGTACAAAGTGTGTTTCGATTATTTTGTTACCTTGGAGTTCCTCAACATTTTTACTTCTGACACACAACTTGGTTCTCTATAAAATGTCCATCATGAGTACACTGAGGTATCAAAAGTTTTCAACCTGATAAATGTTATAATAACAATGCCCTGTCTTAGGTCTATGGAACATACAAAAAACAAAACTAGTTTTTTAAAAACACAATTCAACTTTGTTGACAGTTTTACATTTCTATCTCAATGGCCTGCATGGTAAAAAAGACTGTCAGCTGCAGTGAGTTCTGGCTAGGTCAGAGTTCAGATACACCACAGTAGCTGTGATATCATCCCTGTACATTCGAGCCAGGTCCTCAGGTAGAGCGAGTATAGAGGCCATTCTCTCCTGGCATAGTTCTCCATAATCCCCTGTGCCCAGAGCATATCTGATGAGGTGCGTGGCAGCGTTGGTGTCTAGAGCAGGGGAGGCATGGGTACGGTGTTTCAACAAAAGTTCATGCATCTTACCAAGCTTTAGCCGCCTCTCAAATGAAGAGACTGGAGCCTGGAAAAAGATACGACAGAAACCATTAAGTTTACAGGATAGACACCTAAGAAAATGACAATTGGTATACAGTGGGTACAGAAAGTATTCAGACCCCTTTAAATTTTTCACTCTTTGTGTCATTGCAGCCATTTGCCAAAATCAAAAAAGTTCATTTTATTTCTCATTAATGTACACTCAGCACCCCATCTTGACAGAAAAAACCAGAAATGTAGAAATTTTTGCTAATTTATTAAAAAAGAAAAACTGAAATATCACATGGTCATAAGTATTCAGACCCTTTGCAGTGACACTCATATTTAACTCACATGCTGTCCATTTCTTCTGATCCTCCTTGAGATGGTTCTGCTCCTTCATTGGAGTCCAGCTGTGTTTAATTAAACTGATTGGACTTGATTAGGAAAGGCACACACCTGTTTATATAAGACCTTACAGCTCACAGTGCATGTCAGAGCAAATGAGAATCATGAGGTCGAAGGAACTGCCCAAGGAGCTCAGAGACAGAACTGTGGCAAGGCACAGATCTGGCCAAGGTTACAAAAGAATTTCTGCAGCACTCAAGGTTCCTAAGAGCACAGTGGCCTCCATAATCCTCAAACGGAAAAAGTTTGGGACGACCAGAACTCTTCCTAGACCTGGCTGTCCAGCCAAACTGAGCAATCGTGGGAGAAGAGCCTTGGTGAGAGAGGTAAAGAAGAACCCAAAGATCACTGTGGCTGAGCTCCAGAGATGCAGTAGGGAGATGGGAGAAAGTTCCACAAAGTCAACTATCACTGCAGCTCTCCACCAGTCTGGGCTTTATGGCAGAGTGGCCCGACAGAAGCCTCTCCTCAATGCAAGACACATGAAAACCTGAATAGAGTTTGCCAAAAAACACATGAAGGACTATGAGGAAATAAGATTCTCTGGTCTGATGAGACCACGATTGAACTTTTTGGCGTTAATTCTAAGCGGTGTGTGTGGAGAAAACCAGGCACTGCTCATCACCTGCCCAATACAATCCCTACAGTGAAACATGGTGGTGGGAGCATCATGTTGTGGGGGTGTTTTTCAGCTGCAGGGACAGGACGGCTGGTTGCAATTGAAGGAAAGATGAATGTGGCCAAGTACAGAGATATCCTGGAAGAAAACCTCTTCCAGAGTGCTCAGGACCTCAGACTGGGCCGAAGGTTCACGTTTCAACAGGACAATGACCCTAAGCACACAGCTAAAATAACAAAGGAGTGGCTTCGGAACAACTCTGTGACCGTTCTTGACTGGCCCAGCCAGAGCCCTGACCTAAACCCAATTGAGCATCTCTGGAGAGACCTGAAAATGGCTGTCCACCAACGTTCACCATCCAACCTGACAGAACTGGAGAGGATCTGCAAGGAAGAATGGCAGAGGATCCCCAAATCCAGGTGTGAAAAACTTGTTGCATCATTCCCAAGAAGACTCATGGCTGTACTAGCTCAAAGGGTGCTTCTACTCAATACTGAGCACAGGGGCTGAATACTTATGACCATGTGATATTTCAGTTTTTCTTTTTTAATAAATTTGCAAAAATTTCTACATTTGTTTTTTTTCTGTCAAGATGGGGTGCTGAGTGCTGACCCAATGAGAAATAAAATGAACTTTTTTGATTTTGGCAAATGGCTGCAATGATACAAAGAGTGAAAAATTTACAGGGGTCTGAATACTTTCCGTACCCACTGTATACAGGGGTTGGACAATGAAACTGAAACACTGGCCAATTTAGTGTTGGAGGTTTCATGGCTAAATTTGACCAGCCTGGTGGCCAATTTCCATTGATTGCACATTCCACCAGTAAGAGCAGAGTGTGAAGGTTTAATTAGCAGAGTAATAGCACAGTTTTTCTTAAAATATTGCAATGCACACTGTCGTGGAAAAAATACTTGGAGGCAAATCTCTTTAAAAAAATTTATTAAAAAAGAAAAACTGAAATATCATAAAAATACAAACAGATATTTTTGGTAGCGTTTCTCACATATAACTACACTTATTCCACATCAGGCCTCTGAAATGCGACTGATGCATTGAAGTGTTTGTGCCAGCAGGAATGTCGTTAAAGCAATTCATGGATTTAATGTGAACAGCCAGTCCTCCATCTAAATCTTCTAGATGTTCACCTGTCAGTGTCCCTAAACTCTGTGGGCAGGATTTTAGGCAAAGTATGATTTAATGCAGAGCACCTGGAGAATCACTGGCTGTTCTGCAGAGCAGTGACATGTGTCACATCTGTAACCATGGTAACTGTCACACCCTTTGGATGAAAAAATGGAGAAAAGCGGCAAAACGTTTGACTACAATGTCATTTACAAACACTGAACTAAAACACTTTTTTTTTTTTAACTAAACATAACAAAAATCAAATGAAATAAGTGAAACCTGTAAATATTTACATAGAATAACTACATCTACATCTAATACCCAAATGAATAAAGCGCAGCATGCTTTATAAATTATTTTATTGATTTATTTAAAGTTATATTCTGTTTTGTTGGTATATCTGCTGGAATGTTAAAAAATGTTCTGTGTTAAATAAAACATTTTTAAATTGTAGTTTTGTAATTGATTTTTTTCTTTGAAAAATCAAGACAAAATAGTGAAAATGTGTTTTTCATTTTATGTCCTATGTCCCCTCTATCCCCCCATTGTCAAAAGACTGGACCAGCTGCTGTTGCCTGACAGTATTTTTTGCCTCGGAAGAAAATCAAAGCCTGGAGCAAAGTGAGACAGAGGAGCTGGTGGAAAATTCTGAGGAGCAGATAAGATACAGTCGCCAAAGGTGTAACAGTGACAGAGCTTTGAAAGCCACAGATTCGCCGTAGCCAGGAGCAGCTGTGTATAAGGCTGGCAGAAGCAGTAAAACAGAGGGACATCTCTCTGCTCAACGAGGTGGATGTACACTAGAGTGCACTGCAGGTGGCGTATTTATAGCTTGTCTGTTAGAATTTAAGGAGAAAAATGATCCTTTTGTCTTATAATTTGCTCTCCAGTGTAGAATATTAAGAAGTACACAGCAGTTAGAAAAAAATGAATGCATTTCAATAAGCTATGGGTGTGTTGTGTAGGTAAAATATGATGAGCTGTGATACCACCAAGCAACAGATGAACTCCGCCATAAAGCCGTTCAGACATCCAACAGTCCCTTTGCAAGTATCCAGACCTGTCCACATCTCTCCAGCTCAGCTGCTCTGTCCAGTCTGACAGTGGTTCTGGAAGATGGCCAGCAGCCTGAGTACAAAGCCCTCTTCATGGAGATCTTCACCAGCATTCAGAAAACCAAAGAGGACCTCAGTAAGAACAGGCAGCCAGTCGAGCAGTGATTCACAGGGTTCTGCCAAAAGATTGCATTATTCATCCTGGGACTTGTGCAAATTTGTGTTTGTGAAAGATGCTGGCAAAGGAGAAACTTGGAGGTTGCTTTGCTATAAAATTATCCATGGGCTGCAGATGAAACAGGCACACCTCTGTCCCTGTGTGTCTTAGTCATACAGCAGTCCTCTTATCTGCTGTCGTGTTGATGCACCTATTTTTTTGTCAGTCAGCACCTTTTATTCTGCCTGTAGGAGCCATGAATGATTTAGAATGAAAGTTATTGTAATATTGGGTATGATTATTAGAATTTATTTTTGTTACATTGTTACCATGGTGATTAGGTCACATGGGAAGGGGCGGAAGTAATTATGGTTCAAGAAAGCACCTGTTCACTTGCATGAGGGTTTGGTAGGAGAGAGGGTGACTGGGTCGCCATATTTTTTGTTGACCGCTCTCTTAATTTGTTTACTCCTATAATTTGATTGCTGTTTTACTTTGATCCTAGTGATGGGCAAGTGAAGCCTCATGAAGCTCTGAGGCTTTCCTGACAATTGTGCCGAAAAAGATTCAAAGCTTCGAGACTTCAGTGACGGTGACATCTGGTGGACAACTGAAGCCATAGCAACCTCTAAAGAGCACGAATGAAGCACTGGCACTGTTTCAATCCCATGACAGCAATAAAAGTTCAGAACTCTTGAAATCAAAATGATCCCAAACTTTAGAACGTCGCTTATTGGTGGGACTCGCCGTGAAACTTGCCAAAATACTCTCACTCTCACTCTCCAAATCCTGAAGCAGAATGATGCATCTTATATAGCTGGTATGGCACCAAGCCACTCAAATCTGTCAAACCTGTCAAGCTGTCATTGCCTCAGAATGCATTGAAACGCCATGAGCCAATGACACACACTGAAAGACTATGAGCCAATGAAAAGCTTTGAAACATTTTGAAGCAATGAAGCGCGAAGCAGTGATGACGTCATCAGTCACGTGACACGTGTTTTGATACAAGCCTCGACACAGTGTTTCGAATCACTCCGCTTCAGGAAGAGTGACACAAGCTCGAAGCCTCGGTATCATTTGCCCATCTCTATTTGATCCTTAATATTTGATTTTGTCTACGTTACAAGTAAATCCTTTTGTTTGATTAAAATCCATAAAACGTATTTTTGGATCTCAGCGAATTTCATTTGTGCATCAGACAAACAAGGCCCTGCATCAGTCTTTCAGCGACTTTTAGTTTGTCTTTTGAAGTCGCTATATTTTTTGTCAACAAAAAATAGGTATTAAAAACATCTTCGGGCAGCGCATGACTTTAAGGATCAACTAGAAGCGGATTAATCTAAATAAGGTAAATCGAATAAGAAACTCAACTATCACGACATTGGAAGTCGCAGTCAATCACAGAAGCAGAGGTAAGAGTAGCATACCTATGGATGTGCATATTATTTTGTATTAATGGAAGGAACCTGGCTTGCATATTCACTGCTTTGTCCACTAAGGATGATTGATTCATGGTTGAAGTTGACGCTGTTCTGCCGATGCGCAAAATATGATGTGTGTTGGATGACCTTTATATGGATATCTGGATGTGTTTTAAACGCTCAATTTGCAAAAAAAAAGAAAAGGAGCAAAACGTGTGAAACAAATGCTAGTGCTGAAAGTTCTGAAATGGAGTGTGGAAAAAGAGAAACTAAACTCACTGCAAAGACCTGGGAAAATAAAATTGAAAAGCTTCAAAGGGAACGCAAAATCGCCGTTAATAAAATTAAAGGGCTCATTCCAGAAATAAAAGCACTTATGGAGGGAAAGGAAAAGGCTTCAAAAGTGGGGCCTCTTGTGGAGAGTTTAATTCAATTATGTGAAAATGCAGACTTGTCACATAATATGTTGATTCCTTTACTCCCAGAAGATGAACAGAATAAACAAAACGAATGGTTTGCAAGTATTCTGGAATACAGTAACACATTTATGGACAATGTCAAGCAATGGATGAGTGAAAATGAGGAAATGTTGTATAATGACAATGCTATTCAGTTTGATCCTGCTGCAATAAATAGTTGTTTCCAATAACAGATGAACCAGAAGCATCAACACAGACTGTATTCATAACTGTGACAAATGGCATGCAAGATGATATAAAACCAAGCAACAGTGTAACAAATGTAGAAAGCAGAGCATCTAGAACCCAAAATTCTGCTACAGGAGGGAAAGTCTGCTGTTTCCTACTTCTTCAGCACATCTTAAAGCAGAGGTTGACTTGGCAGCATTGATGGCAAGGCAGAAATTATTAAAGGAGAAACATCAGCTGGAAGAGGAGGAGGAACGACTACGGAAAAAGAAGGAAAAACTTAAATTGGATGAGGAAATTGCAGCACACATGGCTAAACTAAATGTATTAAAAGTTCAAAGCATTATAAGTGGAAAAGATTCAAAAGTTTCAGATGGAATGAACTCGTACTTGGAAAAAGGACCAGTGAGAACATAAGTTCTTAGTCCCAAGGCTAAGGTATTTGTTCCACAAACGTATATTAAACACGACCATCTAGATCCAAGAGCAAGGCCTAAGGAGAAGGAGAAAAATGCACCCCAGCTCATTCCTTCAGAGCCTGCAAAATATACAGGCCATGAACATAAACAGCATTCAATGCATCACAGTGCCCAAAAGGATACACAAATGCATAGTGGAGGTGCCTTGAATGCAAATGTTGGGACAGAAAATTAACATCATAGCAGCATGTTTGACATTATGAAAAAGCAAAATGAAATAACTACTCTTGATACAACAGCAATGCCTTTCTTCTTTGCCAGAAAGAGAGATACCCGTCTTTGATGGAGATCCATTAAAATATCATGCCTTTATTAAAGCTTTTGAGAACGGTGTCGAAAGGAAGACTGAAAACAACAGTGATCGACTTTATTTCCTGGAGCAGCACACTAAGGGACGTGCTAAGGAGCTTGTTAAGAGTTGCCAGCACATTAATCCAGACAGAGGATATATCAAAGCTAAAACATTATTGAAGGAACACTTTGGTAATGAGCAAAAGGTGGCATCTGCATATATGGATTGGCATGCAGATTTACTGAGGTTTCTCTGGTGGCCTAATGGAGATTTAAACCAGAACCTAACTGACTTCAGGATGAAAGTGCACATCTTTGGGGCAACGTCATCTCCTAGCTGTGCTAATTTTGCCCTCAGGAAATGTGCAGAGGACAACAAAGATCAGTTCAGTCAAGAAACAGTGGATAAGGTCATGCATTGCTTTTATGTTGATGACTGCCTTGTATCAGTGGCCTCTGAAGAAGAAGCAGTGCCGCTCTGTCATGACCTTGTCACCATCTGTGCTAAAGGTGGTTTCCAGCTCAAAAAGTGGATCAGCAACAGGCAAGTGTTCTAGCTGCTATACCTGAAAGTTGCAAAGCTAAGTCATTGTATATGGACCCGGATCTGCTACCTGTGGAAAGAGTACTTGGTGTGGTTTGGTGCATTCAGTCTGATACCTTTAGGTTTAAGATTGTAATGAAGAACAGACCACTGTGGGGGTTTTCCAAGATGTCAAGGGGGTGACTTGAATGTTTGCTTGACCCTTTGATGGTATGTGGTTCTGTCTTTGTTATTGGGTTAGTGTTTTATGGTTATAGAGGGTTGTAAATAATAATAAGGTTGTGCTGGTAGAGGCCTGGAGATAGAGGACACCTGAACAAACATGTAGGGTGGCTTCAGATTAGTCCACAGTACTGTATATAAACCTGGTGTTGTAACACAGAGTCAGAGGATTTCTGCAAGGACGTCCTCTGCGGGCCCGTGATTAAACCTGAGATGATTCATCACACTTGTGGTTGTTTCTGAGAATTAGCAACTCTCAAACTTAAAGAAATTTCAACGACACCACTCACCAGGAAAGGAATTCTCTCCACAGTAGGTTCCATCTATGATCCGCTTGGTATATTGAGTCCTGTTGTATTGTACGCAAAGAAAATCTTGAGGGATTTGTGCTGGAGAGGACATGGCTGGGATGACGACATACCTGAATTGGTAGCTAAAAAGTGGATAAGTTGGCTGCAGGAACTTTGTTTTTTGGATGTCAGAAACCACTGGACTTTGGAGAAGTAATCACAGCACAGTCGCACCATTTCTGCATTGCAAGTGAAGGTGGCTATGGAGCAGTGACCTACTTGCTGTCAAAAAATGCATACTCACAATTACACAGTGCTTCTGTCATGGGTAAGGCTCGAGTGGCTCCACTGAAATCTGTTACCATCCCTAGGATGGAGCTCATCGCTGCCACCATGTCCAGTCGCATTGATGTCTTGTGGAGGAAGGAACTGCACACAGGAGTCTGTGTTCTGGACAGACAGTGCATCCGTACTGAAATATATCCGGAATGAGACTTTTAGATTCAAAGTTTTTGTTGCCAACAGAGAGTCAGAAATCCTCAGGTCTTCACAACTCTCTCAGTGGCAGTTTGTAGACACTGCAAACAACCCAGCTGATGTGGCCTCTAGAGGTTTGAAAGTGGATGCATTTCTCAAGAATCAAACATGGGTGTTAGGACCTCACTTCCTCCTTCAACCTGAGAGGGAGTGGCCTGTCATCCTGACGATGTTATTTCTTCTCTTGGACCCAACTAAGAAAGTCTGTAGCCTGGATGTTGAGGTTTAAGAACTGGCTCTTGTCTTGTTGCCAGAAGAGGAAACATTTGAGCACATTGTGTACACAGTCTGACTTGAATGTGGAACAACAAAGACGGTTATTAGAGAAGAATATGAACACTTTCAAGAGGGAAACTGCTCCAAGTTGTCTAACAATGGGGGAAGTTGAAAGAGCCGAACTGGAGATCAATTTCTGTCAAAAGAAGAGGTTTCCAGAGGAACTCTCCAGACTGGAAAAAGGCAAAAGTGTGAGAAGAAGTAGCCACATCTATAGACTGTGTCCACTCATAGAAGATGGTGTTCTAAGAGTCCGTGGGCGATTCAGCAGGCCATCCATGCCTGTGGAGGCTAAACATCCTGTAATACTGGCTAAGGACTTCCACATCTCTGATCTTCTTCTTCAGTACATTCATCAGCAAGTGGGACATGGTGGTCGTAACCACATGTTATCCGAACTATGAGAGAAGTATTGGATCACTGGTGCTAGTAGCCTACAGCTATACGAAGAATTCTGGCCAAGTGTGTTCTCTGTCGAAGACTGAATGCTCAGGCAGTGTCCCAGCAGATGGCAGACTTGCCTTTTGAAAGAGTTACTCCTGATGAACCACCATTTACTCATGTTGGTGTAGACTATTTTGGACCTTTCGAGGTAAAGAGCAGAAGGAGTCTAGTGAAGAAGTATGGAGTTATTTTTACTTGCATGGCCATACGAGCAATCCACATTGTAGTTGCAGCTTGGATAGACTGGATACAGACTCCTTCATAAATGCACTCAGACGTTTCATAGCAAGACACGGTCAAGTTCTGGAGCAATTCTCTGATTATGGGACGAACTTCATAGGAGCAGAGCGTGAATTGAGGACAGCCATTGAACAGTGGAATCAGATGCAGATTAACAACATTCTTCTTCAGAAAGGAATTAAATGGACTTTCAACCCCCCAGCTGGCTCACATTATAGAGGATCTTGGGAAAGGCTGATTAGATCAGTGTGCAAAGTCCTCAATTCCATCCTGAAGGTACAAAACCTCGATGAAGAAGGCTTTCACACATTTCTTTGCAAAGTAGAAGGCTTTCACACACTTCTTTGCGAAGTAGAAGCAATCATTAACAGTCGTCCAATAACCAAAGCATCCATGGATCCTAATGACCTGGAAGCATTAACACCAAACCACCTGTTACTGCTGTGAACCTTACTATCTTTGCCACCAAGAGACTTCCAAAATGCAGACATATATGTACACAGGCGATGGAAGCAAGTCCAGTACATTTCAGACTTGTTCTGGAAACAATGGGTTAAAGGAACATTTACCTCAACTTCAGGAACGTCAGAGATGGCAAGGAATGAAATGCAACCTCACCCCTGGAGACAGTACTGATAGTGGATAACACGGCACCTCAAAACTCCTGGGTTATGGGAAAAGTGCTACAAACATTTCCAGACAGAAGAGGATTTGTGCATCCAGTGCACATCAAAACAAAGAGCAGCTGCCTGGTCCGACCAATAATCAAGCTACTACAAGAAGCTGAAAATGGATGAGGAGCCATTGTATGGTGCCCTTGGTGACTGATCTCACACGTGACTGATTTTGATTGACAGACTTGCCAAAGTGATGGTGAACATTACTCTAACCAAGACTGTTTGCTTTACTGACTTATGACTCATACAGGATCCAGGATCATAGAAGAAAGAAGACAACATATGTAAATTTGTTTTGAGTGAACTTTGATTAAGATTATTATTGATTCATGTCTCCTTTAAATTTAAATGTAAGTAATTATTAGGTAATAACCTAGTAATTAGGGGCTGGTGTGTAGGAGCCATGAATGATTTATAATGAAAGTTATTGTAATATTGGGTATGATTACTCAAACTTATTATTAAACTTTCATCCTCAGAACAGTTATAACTCATTTGAGAGCCTCACTCTTAGTCTCTCACATACAAACTGGAAAACACAAAAACCAGTTCTACTTGTCATTGTGTACCGTCCACCTATATCTTACTCAGAGTTTTTAACTGAATTCCCTGACTTTCTGTCTGATTTAGTGCTTAGATCAGATAAAGTTATTATAGTGGGAGATTTTAACATTCATGTAGATGTTGAAAATAACAGCCTCAGCATTGCATTTAATTCTATATTAGATTCAATTGGTTTCATTCAAAATGTTAATAAACCCACCCACTGTTTCAATCACACCCTTGATCTTGTTCTGACCTATGGCATCGAAATTGAACATCTAATAGTTTTTCCCCCAAATCCTGTTTTGTCAGATCATTCTTTAATAACTTTTGAATTTAAAATGATGGATCATGCAGCGTTTGGAAGAAAATTCCACTACAGCAGATGTTTATCCGACAACGCTGTTAATAAATTTAAGAAAATTATTCCATCTTTATTTACATCTATGCCAAGTATAAACATAGTGGAGGGCAGCTGCTTCAATCCCACTCCCTACCAAATTGATCATGTTATTGACAGCACTGTAACCTCACTGCGTGAAACGCTTGATTCTGTAGCCCCTCTGAAAAAGAAGTTAGTGAATCAGAGAAGACTATCCCCATGGTATAATTTACATATTCGTACCTTAAAGCAGGTATCATGAAGGCTGGAAAGGAAGTGGCGTTCCACAAACTTAGAGGAAATTTTTTCAAGATTTAGAGCACATCATAGTACAGAAACAGCACTGTTGAAAGTTACCAATCATCTTCTCTTAGCCTCAGATAATGGACTTGTTTCTATACTTGTCCTCCTAGACCTTAGTGCTGCATTCGACACCATTGACCACAACATCTTATTACAGAGACTGGAGCATGTGATTGGTATCACAGGAACAGCGTTAAAATGGTTCCAATCCTATTTATCGGACAGATTCCAGTCTGTCCAAGTTAGTTATGGAGTTCCACAAGGCTCCGTGCTAGGACCGATTCTGTTCACCCTGTACATGCTTCCTTTAGGATATGTCATTAGGAAGCACTCTATTAATTACCACTGCTATGCAGATGACACTCAGTTATATCTATCTATTAAACCTGTTAACACAAACCAGTTAACCAGACTTCAAGCCTGTCTAACTGACATAAAGACCTGGATGACCAGTAACTTTTAAACTCAGAGAAAACAGAAGTCATTATATTTGGGCCAAAAAATCTCAGAAATAACTTTTCTAAAATTATAGCTACTCTAGATGGCATAACCCTGGCCTCCAGCACTACTGTAAAAAACCTTGGAGTTATTTTTGACCAGGACATGTCCTTTAACCCTCTGGGGTCTGAGGGGGTTTTGGGGGCCTGGACAAATTTTGACATGTCCTGACATTTGTGCTTTTTTCAGTGTCTTTTAAACATATTAATGTCTAAAGTCTGATAACACTGTAATCAGCACAAAATTGGCTACAATAATATGTGAACAGCATGTTTATACATGATTGTGTATGTGAGAAAAAAGTGTTTATGCATGGTTAGTGAAAAACTACAATTTTTTACTCACTGAAATAAGACCATAAAACACAAACAGAACATTGGTTCACAAGACTTTGGAGACCTGTTTACTTCAGAGTGCTGTGAATGTCATCTTGTTCACACATTCACAGTAAACAATACACTGATTTAAATTGTCTAAGACACTTTTTGTCCAGAAAGGCCATATGCAAGAGGGTGTGTCTGAGGATGAATAGTCATGTGATTTACCTGAGAACACAAAAGACGCACTGAACGACCAGACAAAGACGCGCATAATGAGCCTTTCAGTCAATGTAGATGGGATGGATTAGTGCAGCACAATACAAAACAACGAGGAGCCAAACGATCCTCATTTGAGTTAAAATCCTTTTACTCTGAGGACAAGCTAAACTATTTGTCTCTGTGTGGAATATAAGAAGCGCTTCTTCATGTCCGTGACGCGTCATCATCCAAACGCGCAGAAAAAGTGAGTAAATTCTATGATGAAGTTTGACGTTTTATGTCATTTCTCGGGGGTGTGCACATATTTACCTGGTTCACCTGAGATTATTTACATGTGAACAGTGGACAGTGTACAAGGCGGGACCGCATTACCTGTAATGAGGTGAGACTTCTCCTTACATTTATACGGATTAAATAAAAAGTGATGATTTGTTTTCGACTTGAGTTGTTTCACTTAAAAGAAAACATTTCAAGCTTTCTAGCCATATAATTCTTATTTTTATGAGCCAAGTATTCGCTGAGATTGTGGTTGTTTTATTTACGCGTCTGTGAAGAGAAATGGCAGAGACAGAAAAGGCCGAGAGCACACCCTGTCGGCTTTCTTTATTTAAAAAAAGCACGTTTTGTTGTTATTATGATGGTATATCACTAAAACTAGACCCTTTACAGATTTGAATGATATACTTCTTTTATCTGTACGATCAGAAATGACGGAGTAATTTAAGTTTGATTCGGCCTTATCAGGAAAAGATGCATCAAAACGCGCCAGCGCGTGCGTCGACCCCAGAGGGTTAAAAAGAGGAACCACCACCCTGGTCTGCCAATCCAGGGGTACTGTCCCCACATGCCACGCAATGTTGCACAAGCGTGTCAGCCATGACAGCCCAACAACATCCAGAGACTTGAGGTACTCGGGGCGGAGCTCATCCACCCCCGGTGCTTTGCCACCGAGGAGCTGCCGAACTACCTCAGTGACTTGGCTTGCCAAGTCTGTCCCGCTTCCTCCTCTGCCAGCGGATCCAGCTCACCACCAGGTGGTGATCAGTTGACAGCTCTGCCTCTCTCTTCACCCAAGTGTCCAAGACATACGGCCGAAGGTCAGATGACATGACTACAAAGTCGATCATCGACCTCTGGCCTAGGGTGTCCTGGTGCCAAGTGCACTGATGGACACCCTTATGCTTGAACATGTTGGTCATTATGGACAAACTGTGACTAGCACAGAAGTCCAACAACAGAACACCACTTGTATCGGGGAGGCCTTTCCTCCCAATCATGCCCCTCCAGGTTTCACTGTCACTGCCCATGTGAGCATTGAAGTCCCCCGACAGAATTATGAAATCCCCAGTAGGAGCACCTTTCAGCACCCCCCCCCCCCCCAAAAAGGCGGGGTACTCTGCACTGTTGTTCGGCCCATAGGCAGAATCTCCAGAATTTTCCTGATACTAGTCGTATTTTTCTAAGACCCGTCGCATTTTATTCGACCAGTCATATTTTTCAGAGTGCAGTTGTATTTTTCTGAATCCAATCATATTTTTCTGAGACCAGTCATATTTTCCTCAACCACTCGTATTTTTCTGTGTCCAATAGTATGTTCTGAGACCACTCGTATTTTATTGGACCAGTCATATTTTATTTAACCAGTCGTATTTTATTTGTAATATACTTCTTAGTCCAATCGTATTTTTCTGAGACCAGTCGTATTTTATTCGACCAGTTGTATTTTATTGGACCAGTCATATTTTATTCAACCAACTGTATTTTACTCATCATATACTTCTTAGTCCAATCATATTTTTCTGAGACCAGTCGTATTTTATTCGACCAGTCGCATTTTATTCGACCAGTAACATTTTATTCGACCAGTCACATTTTATTCGACCAGTCACATTTTATTCGACCAGTCACATTTTTCAGAGTGCAGTTGTATTTTTCTGAATCCAATCGTATTTTTCTGAGACCAGTTGTATTTTATTGGACCATTCGTAAGCTATTGGACCAGTCATATGTTCCTGAGTCCAATTGTATTTTTCTGAGATCAGTCGTATTTTATTGAACCAGTCGTATTTTATTGGACCAGCTGTATTTTCATAAGTCCAATCGTATTTTTCTGAGACCAGTCGTATTTTTATTGCTTGATGCTTAATGAGTGATTTCTTGCTGTTAATAGAGTGACCATAGTTATCCTACAATGAAAATGGCCAATATAAAAGAGTAGTCCTTAGAGGAGGCCAGCTTTGATGTATGACGGGAGTTTGGTGTTACTACAGCAAACAATATGGGAGATATGAAATATAATATTAAATAATTAATAAAAATTAATATAAAATATTGCAGAGTGAAAATGGTTAAATGAACAGCTGCAGTTCATAGAGGAGTTCACCCTTGACATGTGACAGGAGTTTGGTGTTACTACAGCAAGCAATATGGGAGATATGAAATATAATGTTGCATAAGCAATAATAAAATCCTCATAAATGTCAGTCAAAGCCAAAATTGACAACAGTTATGGTTGCAGTGTGTTAAATGGCAGTTCCTTGATGTATGACATGAATTTGACGTCACTACAGTGCATGGTCCTGGAGTTATTGAATATTTTCCGCTGTGGTATTGCCATTTACAGAACACAGGTGTTATGCCGAGTTACGCCAAGTTCTGCCTGCCTGCCGCGATTTGCCTGCACCTCGCGGGAGTGCGCTTGACCAAAGCAAAAACTCAGATCCCAGTCTAATTGCAGTTTCTGAATGTTTAATGTCATCTGTGTTTTATTAGGCTAAACTCTGTTTTAAGTAGTGTTTTCGAAATTAAGAACTCAAAGATTTGCCTGCAATCTGCTCGCTTTCCAACGGATGCTTGTTGTTTAAAAAAAGTTTTATAGACTGATCATTATGGTAGAATGAGGTTTTTAGGGATGGCCACTGAATGTTTTGTGTTAAATTTGCATGTAAATATCAGCTCATAAAATACGTGACTTGATCAGTTTAAGTGCGAGGGGTTGATGCAGGACAGATTGTTGCTATGAGACTGGATATTGTCAAATGTATGAAATGATGTCATGACCAAATAGCCCCAATTATTATTAAAACCATAAGATTCATTAGTGTGGGAGCATTTATTTATTTAGATATTTAGCTTAATCTGAAGAAAAAACTAAACTAAACCACGTGCATGACAGTTATAGCAAGCACTTGTGTCATTTTGTCCTCTGTGTTTTCCGTGTGAAGTAGCGGGAGAGCGGAAACCTAACGGTGATAAGCCCTCTGTCTGTTGAAGTAGCACGGAGAAGTGTGTGTCATGAAACCAATGTTTAATTGTATGCAAAATTGTGTTAAAGTAGTAGAAAGGAATTGATTTACATGATCTGATAACAGAATTTTAATTGTGTGTCTAACAGTGTGTGTGCTCTCCATTACGGTGAAGGGGCAGAAAAGAGGAAGTGAAAATAGAGTAGAAAAGGAGGAAGTAGGCGTTGGCTGACAGGGCGTTGCCCCATCAGCAGTTGAGAGAAACATAAGGAAGTGCAGCAAAAAAGAGACAGACTTAGGGGAGTAGGGAAAGAGTGTGACTTGAATGTCAAAGAAAGGAGGGGGCGAGCGAGATGGTAAGGCGGAAGGCAATGTATAGCACTCAGTAAGTACCCCACCCCACACAGAGTATTCAGGAAAAAGGCACAGAAGAAATAACAATTGAGGCTTATACCCACTAAAAAAAGAAAAAATGAGAATAATGATGAATTGAATTAAAATTATAATACATGATAATAAATAAATTCAGTAGAGGCTAAGGAGCAACACAAGCACATAAAACCTTGACATAGTGACACACACAGAACATTGTAGTAGTAGCACACAGTATCAAGGGACACCATGGGAGACCAGTGGCCAGAAAACCAAAAACCACCTGGATGTTTCTGAAAAGCACGGCTTTGTCAATGCCGTGCTATATCAGAAAAAGGAGGGAGAGAGGAGGGTGTTGATGTACTACAGCACCAAACTGGACAACATGGAGTAGAGTCAAGCAGGATGCACCGGTACCTGGCAGCAGCAGCAAAAGCGGTGGACAAGACAGCCCACCTAGTCATGTTCCATCCACTGAAAATCAACACTATCCATGGGGTAGTAGCTTTCCTGAATTCAAAAGCATTCACCCTGTCAGTAGTAAGAAGAACAAAGATCCTTGAAACACTGACACAGCCCCACATCTCCTTCCACACTGAAGCCACCAACATGGCAGTAGGAATGACCTCAGATACACATGAACCCCATGTGTGTGAGGAAAAAGCTGCCACTGAAATCAGACTGAGGGATGACTGGCCACCACTCCCCTGACAGAGCCGGACCTCGAGCTCTTCACCGATGGATGCTGCTATAAAGGAGAAGAAGGAAATGTTGCCTCCTATGCTGTGGTAGAGGGACAATCAATCCAAGGATACATCACTGTGGAGAGCAGCCAGGTTGCACAGCCCGCCTCTGCCCAGCTGGCAGAAATCATTGCTCTCACCAAGGTCATGGAAAAAGCCAAAGGCAAATGAGTAAACATCTATACAAACTCAGCGTATGCCCACAACGCAGTGCACATTGATGGGCCTCAATGGGTGAGAAGGGGATTCACAACCATAGCCAACAGTCCTATCAGACACAAGACACAAATGGAAGACCTCATTGAAGCTGTGAGCCTCTGTGATGGCCTCAGCTTTGGCCATCCCATGAATTAACTACTTACCGTTTTGTGGATCCTGGGGCGTCAGCCATTTGGAGAAAAGGATTGGACTGAATTCTTCGGGAGGTTGAAATACTGTCTGCCTCAATTGGACTATACCAATGGCTGCCCCAGGAGGAGGGGGAGGTCTATAAGGGAGATGTTTAATTTGACTTATATAGTTATTTTGGAATATTATTTGTTATGTCAATTTTGTTCCTTTATTAATAAGAATTAAGTTAGTTTGGAAATTATTTGTTTAGAGTTTATTTGTGAATTATTTAGTAGTTATCTTGTGTTTATCCCCCTATGTGTTGTGTATTGGTTTGGCCAGCCAGTATATATGTTCCCCTGTGTGTCAGTTTGGGTTGGGTCATTTTTTGGATTGTTAGTTTGTTCTCTAAGATGTTTAGTTAACATTTTTCCTGAGTTGGGTTATCCTTTGTTGACCTCTTTTAGAGTTCTTTAGTTGGTAATTGATCATTTTTGTATATCTATAATTTTTGTTTTTTTTTAAAGGGTGAATAAATCCCCTTTGTTTTGAAAGTATTCCTGGCATCCTGTGTCTTCCTGCTCGGACCCTCACAGCCTCCCTTCAGTGCTAGCTGTCATGAAGTGCAAGGGACATCAGAGGCTGACCACATGGGTGGCAAGAGGAAATGATGCAGCTGATAAAGCAGCTAAAGAGGCAGGAGGTTATCAGCCTAGTCAAATGGTGCAGAGGCTTCGAGAGACAGAGTTACCCACACTCACAGAAGACATAAAGCAGATGCAAGCCCAAGCAGAAGTGTACGAGCAGAATGAATGGATAAAGAAAGTAGCTACCCAAAAGGAGGGACTATGAAGAGCACACGATGGAAGGTTGGTGGCTCCAGCAAAACTGTGCATACTGCTATTCCAACAAGCACATGGAAAGGCACATGTGAGTAGGAAAAACACACAGAGGGCAGTGGAGATACACTGGTGGCATCCCCATATGACAGCTATGGTGGAAAACTACATCACTGACTGCACTGTATGCCATGAACATAACCCCAAGGCCCCCTACAAGTGTCCGCTGGGGAAGTACCCCATGCCTGATGCCCGTTTCAAGGAGATCACCATTGACTATACTGACATGGGAATGGACAACAGAGTAAATGGATACCGATACCTACTGGGTCATGGTGGACAGATTCACCAAATGGGTGGGAGCCAAGCCCTGCAAGACTGAGAGTGTCAACGTTGTGAAACGTTGTCAAATGGGTGAAGAATGAACTGATTCCCTGTTATGGTGTCCCTAGAGTCATTAGGTCAGACAACGGCACACACTTCACCAACAGACAATTAGGGGAGGTAGAGAAAGCATTAGGCATTACGCACAAGTTTGGGTAGGTATATCATCCACAGTCACAGGGAATAGTGGAAAGAGCAAACCAGACACTGAAGAGAAAGATCGCTAAGATCTGTCATGGAACTAAGCTAAACTGGGTAGAAGCCTTGCCTGCTGCTTTAATGTCCATGCGCACCTCACCAGGGTCCAAAACACACTTGACCCCACGAGTTGCTAATTGGTCGCCCAATGTCTGGCCCTCCCAGGGATCTTCCGGGGATTCCTGGGTTGGATGTGTGGCAAATTGATTGTGAAGAATATATGAAAGCACTAACCAGTGTCCTAAAAAGTCTGTCTGTGCTGGTTGAAACAGCCGAGGGGGACCAGCAGGCAACTCCTGGATCAACTCCAGCTGTAAAGGTAGGGGACTGGGTACAAGTGAAAGTCCACAAAAGAAAGTGGGCAGAACCCAGGTTTTGAAGTGGTGGAGGCTACCTCCCACTCGGTTCAGGTAAAAGGAAAGGCTGGGGCATATTGGCACCACCTGACACATTGTGACCCTGCCCCTCCACCCTCACGAACTTTGAGTGAGGTTAGAACTGATCTGGCGAATGCTGGGGAGGGCTCTAAACAAGAATAGACCATAATTTGACCGTGTATTAAAAAGCCCACCTGTACTGCCATGGAACGCCCGAGGTCATGGCATCCTTTAGGCACCCAGGCCTTGTAGTACGAAGGGAACTATATGTCTTTTAACCATAACCCTGTTAATAGTGATCCCTCTTCTGTGGTGGGAACTGCAGCATTCCAAGAACCAAACTCAGGTAGAGAAAACCCTTTTACCAACTGGCTGCAAGGTATGTTTGGAAAATATTTAAGTTTGATTTTATCAGTTTTGATGTCATTAGCTGTTTTTGCCGCTGTGCTTGTGTGCTGTGGTTGTTGTTGTATCCCTTGTCTCCGCAGTTTAGTTAGCCGCCTTATAGAGACCGCGTTGGCAAAGGGGGAAAACCACACCCCAGCTGCTCAAATGTCATTGCTCCAAGGCTTCCAGGATGAGGAAAGAGATGACTCGGATTTTGAGTCAGACGGTCTGTGAGTGGTTTGCACCTCTATTGTGATGCAAAAGGCGGGAATTGTTGGGAATTATTTAAAGGAAGTTACATTTATTCAGCTCTGCTCCTTTTTTATTGATACATACCAGTTTATCTTTTTGTTTGTCAGATATATCTTGTGTTATGAATACATGATTGCTAGAGTTGTGCAGGTCTAATGCACAGGGAGAGGGAGTTACAAGCACTGTCCCCACGGTGTGAAGGGACATACAAGGTGAGGAAGGTCAAGATTTGCAGAAAGAATGCACTGCTTACACTCAGGGACAGCTGTAAGAGAAGTACAAGTATGCATTAAAGTTGAAGTCGGGGAGTGGATTGGAACAGGAACAGAATGCACTATGGGTAAGGTTGCATAGCTGAGTTGCACTTTAGACTGTCAAGAAGCAGAAAAGTGATAAACAACTCCATATAAGGAAAGGTTAAGGTACGGGGTAATCAGTCTTATAGACTTCATAGCAGGGTGCTGGCTCAAGAAGATTGGAGGAGAAGGCTGGGACTAGCCTGTGCACCAACGAAGGGGAAGTCAAGTTTTAACTGCGACTTCCCCCACCTATAGTCAACCAATGAGATGAAATGTATGTTTTCCTTTATTCTGCATCTCTTTCCTGTGAAGTTGGTTCTAGCTAACTGCTTGCAGACTGCGATTTTCTAATCAGGAAAGGGTCCTTGTACAAGCTTTTGGAATTTCAATTAAAACTCGTGTGTGAACTGAAAGAACTGCTCCTCCTTTGCCTCAGAATTTATTGGTTAGGAGTTTTCGCTTAGGTCAAGCGCGCTCCCGTGAGGTGCAGGCAAATCGCGGCAAGCAGGCAGAACTCGGCATAACACCGGCAGCTCTTTTAGAGCCATATTGTCTGCAGCGCCCGAAATATTAGTGATTTTGATAATAAAAAAAAGGGGATGTAGTACATTGTCTGTGTGAGGGAAATGACGTTACGGTGGTTTTTGTCTATTAATATTGCTTCTTTGAAGCCGGAAGCTCGAATCTGTGAATATCGGGCTAACTTTATCGAACTGCATCAGTTTAAATCGAGAATCTCGTGAGATGATAACAGACAGAGTTAAAGCTTTCTCGTGGTGGAAGCAATAATTGATACGCTACCGTAATAAAAACTGTGTACTAACGCTAATGCTAGCTAAAGGTTAGCCGTCTTTGTTTCTGTGGCAACGAGACGGGCCAGGTGCCATTGCTGCGCTAATTAATAATTCCAAGAAGAGAATGCAACTACAGCTAACTAGTTAAGTTAAATATGTCACCGTAATTTAACTTTGTTCGGTTACTCGCCAGTCAAAAATTTGGACATTAGCGTGAAGCAAAGCTGTGCTTTGGAAGAACGACTGGTTTAGCCTCAGTTCACATTAGCTTGAATGTTTAGTTAGGTTTTTGTTGGCTAGCCTAGGTTAGCGAGTAAGCTAGCTAGTGCTGAAAGGCGTTTGTTAATGTTATTTCACAAAACGTGAAGAGGTGATATTCTTGTTGTATTAAGTTAATTGTAGTGTTGGGTGATATTTCAATGTTACTAATGTCCTCTACACCAGTCATTTAACTAAATGGATAAGACGGCGGTTTGCAGCAATAACCGTAGTGGTAAGTGGCGTTTCTGTAACGTTATTTCGTTATGTAACATTAATGTTGGTTGTTGACAAATACCTAATACAATATAATCAATATTAACTTACATTTACACTTTCTGCACATTTGTGTGGTTACCAATTGATTTAATCGGTTTCCTTTCAGCCATAAGGACAGATCTCAGTTTGCTGGTTGAATGTCTGAAGTTTCAGATGAAATGTCCTGAATTACAGAAGCAAGCGCTTCTTACCATTCACTCAATCTGTGAAAAGAGAGGTAATAGTGTACCATCATGGGCAGAAATACACCATCTTTTGGGGCCCTAACATCTTACAGTAGTAAGTAATGCATTTACATAATCAGGGTTACACCACAGCGTATCTTTCCCCTGTGTTTATTTTCAACATTTCAGAGGATAACGTTGACCTACTGAGAGAAATGGGAGGTGTGGCGTTTGTGTATAACCTCTCCAAGACCAGTATTGTTCATTCAGATGTTAAGGAGATTGCACTCTTTACGCTTGGCACACTGGCAGATGCTAATGGTAAGCGTAAATGTCTGATAGTTCCTGAATCCCAATTCAGCTGTTTCTTACAAAAAATGCGATGCAGGTTGTGTCATTTGCAAGACTTGAGGCCAAGGATGACTGTGCAGTTTCTGACCAAATGAGACAATTTAATGACATGGATGGATGTATTTCGATTGTCCTTGAAAATGTTGACACTTTCCACATTTATGGTCAAGACGTTTCCATGAACCTCTGACAATATGATTAATATATGTAGTTAACTTGGGGGTTAAAAAGAGGCTATTGGCAAACTATGTACAGTGTTTATTTCATTCTGTATATATACTCAAAGCTGCAAAGGACATACATTGGACAGCTTTGTCATGCCCATGGTGTCCCATTATGATATATTCAGATTTGAAATGGGACCAACTGTTCTTTTTGAAAGATGTATTACAAATCTCTGAAGTGTTGCATTTTCAGGTGCAAGTAATTTTGGATTTATTGCGAGCCTAAATTAGTCTTACCTATTGATTTTATACTATATATTTTTTCTTCTGGTAGTGTATTGCAAGAATTCCCTGTGCAGAAAAGAGACATTTGTAGACCTCGCTGGTTGGTTGATGAAAGAAGACATACCGCTGACACAGAAGAGAGTGTCTGTCTACTTGCTGTCTGTACTGGTTGCCAACAACAGTAAGATTAAAAATCTTTAAATGATAAGTTAAATCTACAAGATCTGATTTTGCATGTCATTTTACAATATATTTTCTTTGGTTTGTTTTTTAGCCCATGCAAGCCATTTCATATCTGTGGAACAAAGTAAATTTGATATAAGATTTTTTGAGAGTATTACGATTTTTGCTTTTATTGTGCCGACCTTTGCGGCCATCTTGTGTGTATGTACTGTTGCAGAATTAGGACAGACTTTAGCACAGACCACTGGTTGCCTGGATATTCTACTGGATCTCTACAGGTACTTCTCAGTGCTATGTGCTAGATGTTTCCTTTTATTATTTCAACTGTTCTTTGGTTGAATGCAAAAACTTTCTCTAAAAGTTCTCACTCACATATGTATATATTTTTGCAGGACAACTTTTCCCCTATCCACAGATGCAACACTGAAATTAGCTAACGCTACTCAAACCCACCGACTTTGGACATCTGTATCTAGTGCTCTCTGTGGATGTGTCAACAATCCTCAGAATGGTAACATCATTGCTGTATTTGTGCATCATACTTTTAGTTAGTATGCAAAGCATTGATAATGTTGGTACTACTTCCAAGTCAAACCATAGAGTGCTGCAGTCTGCATAAAAAGAGTTAACTGTTTTTGCATGATTATGTTTCTTTTTTTTGTTTCAGTGGAGGGCCAGTGTATTTGTGTGGCAGCCTTTCCTATGATAAAAATCTGGCTTCAGCAGATTGGTCTTCCTAGCACAGAGATTTTCAAACCAATTTGTTCCTTCATAGCAATGTCAGTTGCAAACAACTGTAAGTGGCAGAGGCAGAATGGCTTGTGTCAAACCTTATATTTAGGTAATATGTAAATAAATCATTTCTTATTGTTGCAGCCTGTGTCCAGGAGAGTTTTTCTGCCTTAGGAGGTTTGGAGACTCTCACTCTTGTACTGGTTCGTCTAGTTTCTGCAGTGAATACAAGCATATGGTCTTGTCAACTTTGTGTCACTATATCCAAGACTCTGTCAGCCTGTATTACTGATAACTGTACGTATGTCTCTCATATACAAACCAATGCACATGAACAGATCATACAACCAACCAAATAATTTTCTTCTTCATTGACAGTCTATTCTGTTTAGCTGTTCTAGCTTCAAGTTTGGCTCAGTATGCGATAGTGTCCCATCTCTCCTCCCTGTTGACTAGTCCAAACTTGGACCCCGAGGACAGGCTTTCAGTTTTACTTACCCTGGGCCACTGCACTGAGGCCTCTGGTGAGGGTGCTCAGCAGCATGATGTTTCGGTGTGGTGTTTGATGGTGGTGTTGGATTGCATTTTTATAGAAAACTGATTATTTATCCTATCCAGATATTTTTTACAACTGTTTCTTCCTGTCTGTAGGCGAGCACCAGTCCCAGTTGGTACAGTGTGGTGGCTTGCCGCTTATCATAACTTTCCTCACAGAGGACACAAGTGAGGAAGTTAGGAAGGCTGCTACATTCATATTGCAGAACTGCAAACAGGCCAGTAAGTCAAAGCAGTTTTGTTTGTTTCTTAATGCTAACTGTTCTTTACATTTCACCACCATTGAGGTCTTATTATGTAAGGTTAACGATCATAGTTTTTAAGTAAAAATTGGTTGCTGGGTTTTCTGCTGTACTGTAACATCAATTATTTTGACAAAAGAATGTTTAGAACTCGAACAAAAATTTCAACCTTCTGATTTTTTTTTTTTTTTCTACTACTAAAACTATGGTAAACTCAGATTCACTGGCATCCAATAGCAAAAAGCAACACTGAACGTACTTAAATTAGTTCAGTAGATTTAATTTATTTTTCTGGTATTTATTGTTTGAATGTAGAATATAGAACTCTTAGAACCAATTGTTTGTGTTTTCCTGTGGAGCTATGTCCTTGGGAGTGCCTGTTCTGATGGCAAGAAATGGGGAGAGTGAAAATGCAGAGCCCCTTAGGAACATTGAAGGCTTCACGAACGCAGCCAGAAAACTGTTGCACAGAATTGACCGGCTAGAGAAGAGACAGGTGAATGTTAGACATATGTTCCCTTTTAAGACTGCGGATTAAGCTGCATGTATTTTGAAGTCTAATTATATGTGCTTATCTTTATCTTTAGGAGGCTGATGACAAGCTGGAAGACACAGACCCACCAACTTCAAATGAAGGGCTAGAACAACCATCTCTGGCTTCAGCCTTCTTCCTGGCTCTACAAGGGAGCATTAAAACTATCCCCACAGAATTAAGACAAACTCACACTGCAGAGTATGTAGAAGCAGGGGGTGACAACAGCATGATTAGAACCATGATCACAAAGGGGAATTGCACTGAACTAAAGAAGATTAACTCCAGTGTAAGTACTCTGGATGAGAACACCAAAACCAGTGGCCAGGATATGTGGTGTTCAGTGTGCAGGGGCACTGGAGTCCTGTCTTCCCATGCACAGTCACTAGAGGGGCGAAGAGAGCCACAAACAGATAGGTTATTATAGTTCCTGTTTTTTTTTTTTTTTTTTTTTTTACTTATCAGAGTAACTTGAATGCAAATGATTGCTTAATTACCTTCTTTTTTGTTTTTGTTGGTTTGTTTAGACAGTTATTTAAGCCTCCAGCACCAGTAATGCACAATGTACCTAAAGAAATTAAATGTACTACTGAAGAAGGTGAGAGAGACAACTTTGCACTATAAAAACTTTTTTCTTTCCCTTCATCTTTTTTTTTTTTTTTCAGTAAATGTTTGCACCACATTTTCTGCAAGTAATATGCTTTTATGTTTAGATTCGCAGGACTGTGATATGAATGTGATGGAGAAAATCCCAGCAGAGGATCAGTCACTCTCTCGTGGCCGGTGTGCAGGTAGGAGAACATTAGGCTGCCCATTAAGAAAAATGCTTTCCATGTTGTATTATCAAATGTCTGAGAATTCAGTTGTTTTAACAAATAGTAATGTAGTTTTTATATTCTAAAGTGTATCCTCAATTTATTGTTTATCATTTCTCTTAAGATAAACTGCAATAGGAGTAAGACACATTTAATCCTAATTAAATATTGATGCATACTGAAAAGCTTTGGACTGACCAAACTTTGGCCAGACAAACAATTATTACAACTATTGTATTTATACTACTGGGCTTTAAGGGGACATTGTAAAGTTAGTAATGAACCTTATGTTATTCCCCACGTGTCTTTCCTTCAGGCTGTGTGCTGCCTTTTGAGGAAATGACCAGTCGCACGTTTGCATGTCTTCAAACTTCCTGCCTTCACAGCTGTGACATGCACAAAGTTCTTCAGGAGGCCACAGAGCGATTCAGGACTCATCACGGCAACCTTCTGTTTAGAAGAGAATGCCAGAGCAACACTGTGAAGCTGGCAGCCCACAACTCTGACAGAGGTGCAGCAGCACAGTCACAAAGAAGCCACTGCTTAAGTGGTAAGAGGCTTCATCATTACAATTTTTCACAGTGAAACCACCTTATTAAAAGATATAGTTCCAGATTCTCAATCCAATTTGTGCGAAAGTGCAGTCAAGCCAAATTAATTGTTCCTTTGAAGTGAAAAAACATTATGAAATTGAATGTTGTTCTAACCTAGAGCAGTTTTTTGTTTTGATTTATTTCTGTCTGGGTACATCCCAAAATTGTAGCTAGGTTTCATATAATTTACTTATATTTTGGTTTAATGCAGATGTCAGTCTGGTTGCTAATGGACATATTAAATAGGAATTAATTTTTCAGCTACATTTTTCTTAAATCTTCCTGATATGGTCACCTCACAAAATTCTCTTATGGTTCCTCACAAGGAAAATATAATACATATATGTTAAAGCATGGGAGTAGTCAACATTTCAGACTTCACTTATATGCACTATGACGTAGCTACACTGAATTATGATTACTGTGCTGAACTCACATTTTATTGCTTGATACTAAAAAGGTTGTTTATAAGCTAGGCACATGTCGTTGGAACTGTGACTATATGCATTGATAAAACCTTTACAAATGATTATATGAGATTGTGTCTGGTGTTGATTATATGAGAGGACTTGTAATGTAAAAGAAAACATCACTCATTTATGTAGGTATATGCTGTTTTTTTTTAATGGAACAATCCATTTTATTTTTTTGTATTTTGTCTATTATTTCAAGCTGTTTCTTAAATATCCTTAGTAAGATACACACTGTCGTCTTTAACTACTGCTATTAAATATCTGATTTCTACTTTACTATAAAAGAGCTTTGCCTGACTCCTATAAATAAAGAAGAAGGGAAAGTCAAAAGTTCTTTGCCAGAGCATCACTGGAATAAACACAATGGTAAGAATTATACAACAGATTTATTTTGATATAGCTCTATAACACAAGACTAAAACTTGTGAATGGCTGTAGGGATAGAGCCTGCTTAGACTTTATAAATCAACAGTAAACTATAAACATTTTTAATACTTTATGAAAATACATAATCAAAAAATATGCATGACTATTAATTGTGTTATTTTGGGTTTTCTTCAAACTACCACAGGCATCACTTTGACTCCAATGCATAAAAGGGATAAAAAACAACCGTTCACCACCAATAACAAGACAAGTATGTACAGTATGTGAAAGCATTACAGCAACATATGATTAACTGTTGTCCATTCTATTTGTCATATTCAACAACACTGATTCTATTGCTCCTCCTCTCAGGTTTTGGCCTGACTCCCCTAAAAAGGCAACCTCTTCCTGCAGGTAAATATGTGCTCTCACATATGAATATTGGCAGTAAATTGCTTTAACTGTGTGTGAATGTTATGATTGCGAGCCTGTGGTGGGAACTCTTCTCTGCAGTGTGTTGGCAACAGAAAAACCAGAGAGAAGGAATGTTGAATAGCAGCCAGTGTTGTTGCAGCACAGCTGTGTTTCACACTCTGTGTGTGTGTGTGTGTGTGTGTGTGTGTGTGTGTGTGTGTGTGTGTGTGTGTGTGTGTGTGTGTGTGTGTGTGTGTGTGTGTGTGTGTGTACCGGTACTCATATTTCTACCGTTCTTAGGACTATTCTGAGCATAATTGCATCCAAATGAGGACATTTTGGCAAAGTTAGGAAATTTGGCAGTCCTAATGAATTGTCTGAGTGTCCTAATAAAGATAGAAATAAATGTGTGTGTAAGAGTGAGTGAGGAAGAGAAAGATTTAAAGGTTGGGTTCTAATGCTTTTATGTTAGTGACATTATAGTGAGACTGCGATTTTTACTGTGTTCCACATTGTAATTTTCTACGTTCTGTACTCTTTTACATTCGTGTACTATGTATTCAACGTATGTTGTGTGTTTTGTGGTTACATTTGCCATTCAACTTTTCTCACATTTTAATGCTTAGCCCATTCATATGTTTTTAGTCAGACTTTCTGTAGCCTAAAAGTTGCAGTATGGAAAAAGAGGCGCTGTGGTGAAGTCGTTCTGTGCTGTCAGTCTGTGATTTTGTGTTTTTATACACTTTAAGTCAAATGTCCAGTGCTTATGTTTTCTTCCACTGCACAGTAGACATTTTATTTCTCTTTCTACTTTTGCCTTTTTTCCTGTCTTTCTATTCTCCCCTACTTAACTTTTCTCTGTTAAATCTGTACTCTCCTGCTTCCTGTTGCCTGATCAGTCATTAGTGTTTTTACAACACCTGTATTTTGCCATACTGGGTGAGGTAATGCAATGAGGAGAGAATGAGGGAGAGAAGCCTGGGTCAGGTTGGTGTGGTTGTTGAGAAACAGAGTGAGTTTCAAAATCGGGGCTGCTGCACTCTTTTCCACACATACAGTACAAACACATAGAAAAATGTTTATGTTTCAGTTACAGAGAGAAGAGGAGAGAATAAAAGTGGTCATCGTGTTGATGATAAGCCTAAGACAAGCACACATTGCTGTTCCACTGTAAGAATTTAAAAGAATTTCACAAATTAATGTAGTTTAATTAATAATTATTTTGCTTTTAATTGCCATGTGTGGCTGTTTGCTGTGGTGCATTAAAGCAATCTCCAGCAAATCAATTCTAGACAATGGGACAAAGGAGACAAAATATTTTATTTGCCCATAATTGACCAAATTTAAAAAAAAAAAAAACTGGCTTTCAAATTACAGGGACGCTCCACATATGATACTATACATGAGTTACTGCTGCAGTGTTTCCACAAGTTAGTAAAATTGCATCCATTACCCAACCTGAAAACATACTGTTAAATCCATGTTTAAAGGATTGTCATGTTTTTAGTTTAACCAGCGAACAACAAAATGTTTTCTCTAGTTTTCAGAAAAGCAGATTTTTCTTTTAATTTCAGTGCAATATGATAATCAACAAAAATCTGTTTGCATAGCTCAAATGGGATGCTTGAGCAGATTATTTTAAATAGGAATAACCAATTCAAAAGGTGAATATTTTACTTTGCATGAACACAGTGTTGCAGTCAGATACCTGAAAGGCTGAACTGCACAGAGGAAGTACAGGTAATACACCTATTGATACACAGAGTAGTGCATGATTTGTCCCATAATCTATACTCTTCTGTCCATATCACAGATTGTAATCTCTTCTCAAAATTTTGTTTTTTCTTATTATTTTTAGAGACGGAGGAGGAAGGACTTCAGCCATGAGGAGGTTCATTACTTGCTGAGGGGTGTAAAGACATTTGGCTTCTCCTGGAACTCCATCTTATGGTCATATCCCTTCCAACCTGGACGAACCAATGTTGATTTAGCCAAGAAATACAGGCGACTAATGGTAATTAAAGAAAACCTTTCTTCTTTTTTTTTCTTAAAGATTACTGTGAAACTGTACCGAGATTTGATCCCTTACTTTCTTCCCTTGTTTTGCCTTCAGAAAGGTAAAGCTCAGGATGCTGGCTGTGCCTAGTCCGGAGATCCTGGAACAGCCCATTAATAATGGTCCTCTATAAATCCATTGCGTTGATTTATCTAAGCTTTTGTTGTTCCATCCAGTTCAGAATACTGCATTGATTGTAAAATGATTCAAAGCTGTATACACTCCATATAATATATTGAACTCTTATTTTGTATATTGCTTACATTGTTTTGAAAGCAGCTCCTGCAGTGTTTTTTGCTTTTTTTTGTGTTAGATATTATAGATATAGCTAATTGTTTTTGTTCTATATTAACACATGAAAATGTAAAATAAAGTTCAGAAAATTCTCTCAGCATTTTCTCAGTCAAATACATTTTTGATTTATGTAAAAAGGATTTCATTAACTTTTTAACTCATTTGCAGGTAGGCAAATGAGTTAAAAGAGTAGGCAAGAGTCTGCAGACACAATGTACTATACAGTGGGTACGGAAAGTATTCAGACCCCTTTAAATTTTTTAATTCAATTCAACTTTATTTGTATAGCGCCAAATCACTATACAAATCATCTCAAGGCACTTTACAAAAACTAAAACTAAAAACCCAACAATTCCCTTATGAGCAAGCACTTGGCGACAGTGGAGAGGAAAAAACTCCCTTTAACGGAAGAAAAAAACCTCCAGCAGAACCGGGCTCAGTTTGGGCGGCCATCTGCCTCGACCGGTTGGGGTGAGTGGATAGAGCAGAGAGAAAAGAACAGCAACAATAAACAACAAATAGACACTGCAAGTTGGTGGGGCCAGTAACTGCACATCAGCGATAAACAGCTCCAGGACCAGGGACACCTGCAGAAGGTACAGAGAGAGAGGGAGAGAGCACAAACTAGGGGAGAGAGAGAGAGCACAAGGTTAGTGACATTCAATGGTGGAATATACATGAGGTGGGAGGAGAGGAAGAAAGGGGAAAGAAAGGGAGTGTTAGGGTTAGGGTAGGGAGCTCAGTGCACCGATGGTCCTCGGGCAGTCTAGGCCTATAGCAGCATAACTAACTAAGGGATGGTTCAGGGTTGCCTGAAGCCAGCCCTAACTATATGCTTTGTCAAAGAGGAAGGTTTTAAGTCTAGCCTTAAAAGTACAGAGAGTGTCTGCCTCCTGAACCCAGGCTGAGAGCTGGTTCCACAGGAGAGGAGCTTGATAGCTAAAGGCTCTGCCTCCCATTCTGCTTTTGAGAACTCTGGGAACCACAAGTAGGCCTGCACTCTGAGAGCGAAGTGGTCTATTGAGATAATATGGTACTATGAGGTCTTTAAGGTATGAAGGAGCTTGATTATGAAGGGATTTGTATGTGAGAAGAAGGATTTTAAATTCTATATTTTACAGGGAGCCAATGAAGAGAAGCCAATATAGGAGAAATATGATCTCTCTTGCTAGTTCCTGTCAGGACTCTGGCTGCGGCATTCTGGATTAATTGGAGGCTTTTTATTAAGATATTAGGACATCCAGATAGTAATGAGTTACAGTAATCTAGCCTTGAGGAAACAAATGCATGGACTAGTTTTTCTGCATCATTTTGAGACAGGATGTTCCTAATTTTGGAAATGTTGCGCAGGTGAAAGAATGCAGTTCTAGAAATTTGTTTTATGTGTGAGTTAAAGGACATGTCCTGGTCAAAAATAACTCCAAGGTTTTTTACAGTAGTGCTGGAGGCCAGGGCTATGCCATCTAGAGTAGCTATAATTTTAGAAAAGTTATTTCTGAGATTTTTAGGCCCAAATATAATGACTTCTGTTTTCTCCGAGTTTAAAAGTAAAAAGTTACTGGTCATCCAGGCCTTTATGTCAGTTAGACAGGCTTGAAGTCTGGTTAACTGGTTTGTGCTAACAGGTTTAATAGATAGATATAACTGAGTGTCATCCGCATAGCAGTGGTAATTAATAGAGTGCTTCCTAATGATATATCCTAAAGGAAGCATGTACAGGGTGAACAGAATCGGTCCTAGCACGGAGCCTTGTGGAACTCCATAACTAACTTTTGTTCGTGTGGAAGGTTCATCATGGACATGAACAAACTGGAATCTGTCTGATAAATAGGATTGGAACCACTTTAACGCTGTTCCTCTGATACCAATCACATGCTCCAGTCTCTGTAATAAGATGTTGTGGTCAATGGTGTCGAATGCTGCACTAAGGTCTAGGAGGACAAGTATCGAAACAAGTCCATTATCTGAGGCTAAGAGAAGATCGTTGGTAACTTTCAACAGTGCTGTTTCTGTACTATGATGTGCTCTAAATCCTGATTGGAAATCTTCAAATAGTTCATTCCTGTGTAAGTGGTCTGATAGCTGCTTAGCAACAGCTTTTTCTAGGATTTTAGAAATAAATGGCAGGTTGGATATTGGTCTATAATTAGCCAAGACTCCTGGATCAAGACTAGGCTTTTTGAGTAAAGGTTTGATTACTGCAGTCTTAAAGGCCTGTGGTACGTAGCCTGATACTAGAAATAAATTTACCAAGTCCAATAAAGATGAGTTCATTAATGGCAGGGTGCCTTTAAGCAGTCTAGTCGGGATGGGGTCCAAGAGACACGTTGATGATTTCGATGAAGCAACTACTGATGTAAATTCAGACAGATCTATAGGAGAGAAGCAGTCTAAACATAACTGAGGTCCTACAGATGTATCAAGAGCTACTGTAGTAAAAGATTCATTTATTGCAGGTATAGGAAGCATCTGCTGAATTTTATCTCTAATAGTTATTTTATTTGTAAAGAAACTCATAAATTCATCACTGCTGAGAGCTAAGGGAACACTGGGCTCAACGGAGCTGTGACTTTTTGTCAGCCTGGCTACAGTGCTGAAAAGAAACCTGGGATTGTTCTTTTACTCTTTGTGTCATTGCAGCCATTTGCCAAAATCAAAAAAAGTTCATTTTATTTTTCATTAATGTACACTCAGCACCCCATCTTGACAGAAAAAAACAGAAATGTAGAAATCTTTACATATTTATTAAAAAAGAAAAACTGAAATATCACATGGTCATAAGTATTCAGCCCCTGTGCTCAGTATTGAGTAGAAGCACCCTTTTGAGCTAGTACAGCCATGAGTCTTCTTGGGAATGATGCAACAAGTGTTTCACACCTGGATTTGGGGATCCTCTGCCATTCTTCCTTGCAGATCCTCTCCAGTTCTGTCAGGTTGGATGGTGAACGTTGGTGGACAACCATTTTCAGGTCTCTCCAGAGATGCTCAATTGGGTTTAGGTCGGGGCTCTGGCTGGGCCTTTCAAGAACGGTCACAGAGTTGTTCCGAAGCCACTCCGTTGTTATTTTAGCTGTGTGCTTAGGGTCATTGTCCTGTTGAAACGTGAACCTTCGGCCCAGTCTGAGGTCCTGAGCACTCTGGTAGAGGTTTTCTTCCAAGATATCTCTGTACTTGGCCGCATTCATCTTTCCTTCAATTGCAACCAGTCGTCCTGTCCCTGCAGCTGAAAAACACCCCCACAACATGATGCTCCCACCACCATGTTTCACTGTAGGGATTGTATTGGGCAGGTGATGAGCAGTGCCTGGTTTTCTCCACACATACCGCTTAGAATTAACACCAAAAAGTTTAATCTTGGTCTCATCAGACCAGAGAATATTATTTCTCATAGTCTGGGAGTCCTTCATGTGTTTTTTGGCATACTCTATGCGGGCTTTCATGTGTCTTGCACTGAGGAGAGGCTTCCGTTGGGCCACTCTGCCATAAAGCCCCGACTGGTGGAGGGCTGCAGTGATAGTTGACTTTGTGGAACTTTCTCCCATTTCCATACTGCATCTCTGGAGCTCAGCCACAGTGATCTTTGGGTTCTTCTTTACCTCTCTCACCAAGGCTCTTCTCCCAAGATTGCTCAGTTTGACTGGACGGCCAGGTCTAGGAAGAGTTCTGGTCGTCCCAAACTTTTTACATTTGAGGATTATGGAGGCCACTGTGCTCTTAGGAACATTGAGTGCTGCAGAAATTCTTTTGTAACCTTGGCCAGATCTGAGCCTTGCCACAATTCTGTCTCTGAGCTCCTTGGGCAGTTCCTTCGACCTCATGATTCTCATTTGCTCTGACATGCACTGTGAGCTGTAAGGTCTTATATAGACAGGTGTGTGCCTTTCCTAATCAAGTCCAATCAGTTTAATTAAACACAGCTGGACTCCAATGAAGGAGCAGAACCATCTCAAGGAGGATCAGAAGAAATGGACAGCATGTGAGTTAAATATGAGTGTCACTGCAAAGGGTCTGAATACTTATGACCATGTGATATTTCAGTTTTTCTTTTTTAATAAATTTGCAAAAATGTCTACATTTCTGTTTTTTTCTGTCAAGATGGGGTGCTGAGTGTACATTAATGAGAAATAATATGAACTTTTTTGATTTTGGCAAATGGCAGCAATGACACAAAGAGTGAAAAATTTAAAGGGGTCTGAATACTTTCCGTACCCACTGTATGTTCATCCATCATCTATACCTGCTTATTCCTAACCTTTGGGCGAACGGCAGGGGTACACCCTGGACAGGTCACTGGTCCATCACAGGGCACTATATGTTCATAGTGTCACTTAAAGTAAACCAAACCAAAAAATCACTGTTGAATGAATGCAGATCTTGAGTGAATTATAGTGAATTATATCCTGTGCCTATCGGCCATTTTACCAAAGATTTGTTTTGTTGTAGCACCACCTTAATATGAATCACCGCACAATGTTTTGGCCTACCCTGAAAGTCTTTGGCATCCGTTTACACCAGTACAGCAGTTTTTTTAAAGTCCAGACGTTTTGTTTATTGAACTCAAAGCCTCTGGAATGACAAGAATTACAAATAGAACAAATCATGCTTTTTATCTGTTTTCAGATTTTACATCAAGAAGCAGCTCGGTGTGCTAACTGTACTAAAAGAGCTTGACTGAGATTGCTAGTAAAGGAGTGCCTCTTCCTGCCCATAGGGATTCAACAGTGTGTTGCCACACTGGGGCATAGTCTGTAGAGGTTAGGTGTGACTGGACAAAACAAGTTGTTTATTGGAAGCAGGAGGATTATAGATTGTAGAACTGGTGTAGATATCATGATGTTCTAATACAGAGTAAATAGTCTTTTGGAAAAGCTAGTTAGATGGAGTATCTACTTGTACATCTTGATGACATTGAAAAGTAGCACTTCCTACATTATGTAGTATCTCTGTCCAATTGGCAAAATGAGTAGATATTTTTCCAGATGTTGTGATAATAATGCAGGGAAGACGGGGGCAGTTTGGTGGGAGAGGCATGTGCGGAGCAGATTTCTCATCGACTGAAATGCAGTCTCACTGAAGACTTTTGACCCAGGCCCCGAAAGCCTCCTTCCTCTGGAAAGAATGTGGCCTCATCTGTCCCTCCTCCTCTCTCCCCTCTCATCTTCTCTCCCATGAGACTGGGAGAAGGCGCTCTCTTTCTTATACAGTCTTTGCAGTATTGGCTTGAAAATTGATTTTCATTTGTATAATGCGTGTACTAGAACATGCTCTGTAATGGGGAAGACTCCATTCGGTCCACTGATGGGACAAGCTGATATGCTTTAAATCTGGACTTTTATGGTCAGTTAATGACATTTCCATTCTCCACACTTAAATGTGTAAGAATGTTTCTTATCATAAAAAGCAGGGAGCATGACCATAAAACATGGAATAATAGTTTTATTTTCACAAGCAAGCTGCTACTTTTGCAGCAAAAAAAAAAAAAAAATCACTTTATATTGAAAATACAAGAAGTTGTTTATTCTTAGATGATTAGACATTCCAAACAGGTTTTATGTTAAGGCATAAATGTTTGTTTATATTAATTTTTCACTATTCTGCTGGTATACAGTGATGTTTTTATGTAGTGTGTCTATATTTGGTTGCATTGCTACTGTCCCTTTCCTGTCCTTATGCATCACCTCACATATGCATATGAGAATACCTTTTACTTTTCCCTTTCTACTAAATCAACATGAATTTTTTTTTTTTTGTTTGTTTATAGCATTGGTACCTTTTTCTTCAAGTCCATACAAGGACTATGTTCAAATTCTTGCTTGGTGCATTTGCATAGAGGAAGATCTCTATTGTCCAACAGTAAATGTATAATTACACACATATGTTTGCTCCAGAAGCACATATGATTCATTTTGAAAGCTGTCACTTAAGTAAGAAAAAAACCTAATTGTGACTATCAGAAGTCATGTTAAGATGGTTTTATACAATAATATTTATTTGTCTTCAGTAGATTAACATCAGCTCAGTGGATGTGCTTATGTCTGTAATTGGAGTGTCATCAGGGATCTTGGCATCACTGAAAATTAGGTCAGTGACAAGGTAATTTCCTTTCAGCTCCAAGTTCTTCATGAGCCCATCGATCCTTCCTCATTGATGTCACTCTCAAGCTGTTCCAGATTTTCTGTAGCTTCTATCGGCTTTTCCTAAGGTGTTGGCTTTTCTGGCTCAGTCTTGGAAATCTCAGCAGCTTTAGCACTGTCTTGGCATGTCTTGGTCACCGGAGTCTCTGAGGGCTCCCCTGCATTAACTGGGGTGGGAATGGGAGCTGGGGAGGGAGGAGTATTGACAGGTTTGGGAGTTACATCAGGGAAACCCTTGTTTCCCAAAACGGGTAAAGAAAACACTGGTTCGAGCAGAGACTGTTGGATAAGCATGTCTGTCTGCTGCTCCAGAGCTTCAACTGAGTCTAGCACTTGCTCAGAGCTGGGCTCAGAAATTTCCTCAGTTTCTGACTCCAGATTTGAGGTGACTTCTGGTTCTTGGCCTGGTTCTGGAACAGGCTTAGCTTCGGAAGCAGGTTCTGAGTTTGTGGGTGGCTTGCTCACTGAGGTCAGAACCTCAGGTTGGACTGGCTCTGGTTCAGCATAATTCTGTGTGACTCTTTTGGCACCATCCTTTAACTCTAATGTGCATTCTTCAGAGGGTAAACATGGCACTTCTGTGATTGACTCCCCCACCTCTGCATGTAGACACACTATCTCAACATTCTCCTGAGTCTGTGCTATCCCAGACTCTTCTCCAGTCTTCTGTTCAGTTTCATCGCTGTTGGCAGGGGCGTCTTGCTTTCTGCTGACCTTGTTTCCCATGATGAGCCTGAAGAGAAGTGCAGAATGACAATAAAATGGTTTTAAATAAGTAAATGTGAAAATCAATTCTGGAACAGTTGTTAGAAGCAAATTATTTTTTTAAGCAGGATGTTGAATAAAACTCTTGTGGTTGTAGCATCATATGTGAAATTGGAGCTGTTTTTCATAAATATGCCATTGTTCAAGAATATAAAATGACAAACTTTAAAGTTGTTAAAAATACTTATAGTGTTCTAGTTTTTCAGTTTTGGTAATGTTGTCCTTTGCTCTTCCCATGTACAGCATGATCTATGCAGCGTGGGAATTTGACTGTCTGCATAATGAATGTTTTTGGGATGCCAAAGGTTAAGTTACTTCTTTCTTGCTCTGCCTGCCTACTGTCAGGTCTTAATTTTACAAAAAGTAGATTCGGGACACGTTTAGACATGTGCACTGAAATTTCCTGTTCCTTAATATCACTTAACAGCCCCTGAAAAGAGTTTATGGTTATGGTTTCCCTTTATTTCTGTTTTCTTTTTATTCTGTAAACCATCCACACCTTGTTCCAATTGGGCTGACAGAGACATGGATCCCTACGCACATTACGTTCAACCAGTTTTAACAACATGACAGGTTATCCGATGAAAATATTATACACAAACGTTATCCCCGCGACAATCGCTAAATATTGCTGGTCAGTGGGGAAACAGTGTTGCAGATGGATGAACAGACTAGAGCAGTAAAAACAGCTCACACTCATAGAACCGTCAGCAGCATGTAACCAACCTTTCGAAGCTCTTTGCGTTGCAGTAAAAGTGGATAAAGTTGTAGATGATTTCGACTTGGAGAAGTCCGCACCAGTACGGAGCTCTGCAGCGTGCGCGTTCATGGTCTGTGAACGGCGCCACCTCCAGCCCCAGCCTAGACCACAACACCTCCCGAGCTAGACAGACCTCTTTCGTCATATCAAGAAGTAAACAATGCAAACTACACCGCTGTATTTATGTAGTTAAAATTAATATCCAGCTGTGACTATTAAATACAAAACCAGCCACACCTAAGTTTCAAAGTCAACACTCATTTATCAGGGTGTCCTCGGATCCTTAAAAAGTCTTAAATTTCATATTATAAAACTAAGGCCCTAATTAGCATTAAAATGTCTTAAATTCGCGTTTCAAATGTCTTAAAATGAAATCTAACAGACCCCTTTAAGATTTTATTTTCATCTTGAAATCAGTTTGAAATCCTTTCGAGTATTTTTTACGCAGAACGAAATAGGCGGAACAACTAAAATACGCGTTTGAGGGGAGTTTATTTAACACATGCTTTCCGGCAGCTGCGTGAACCGTGGGAAAGTTTTTAGTCTTTTACCATGGGTAAATGTAAATTTAATGACAGTTGGTTACAAAACCCTAATTTTGCGCCGTGGTTAAGTCCCGTTAGTGGCAACGTGTTCGAGGTCCGGTGCAGGCTGTGCAAAAAAATGTAAAACTCAGAACAATGGGTATGAAAGCTTTGGAGACCCACATGCGGTGTGAATAAGACAAAGCGGCTGCAGAAACATGCCCGAAAACACCTGGCATTTTATTTTTGTTTTACTCAATAAATCAAAAGGTGTGTAAACACTTTATATCAATAAACAGTGTGTTATGGGAATTGGTTGTATTGTGGGATGTTTTATTTTATTTCTACAAAATTGGTCTTAAATTTCATTCAGCGTGGTATTAAAAAGGTCTTAAAAAGTCTTAAATCTAGTTCTTAGAAACCTGCAGATACCCTGATTTATGTTAAGTTCACCATGGTCATGATGGTCAACTGATCTACTTACTGTATGTTAAATATTAAACTTCTGATGTAGCACAATTGTGATAAGCTAAGAAACTGGCAACCATCTGATGCAAGGCTAAAACGTTGAATTTATAGGCAATTTTCTAAGTTAAATTCTTGTTTTTTGCAGTATATGCTAACAAACATAGTTATGGTTGTATTTACAATATAACCTCTACAGGTCAATATTACATCTAGGTAAGGCAAGTTTATTTGTATAGCACAATTCATACACAGAGTAATTCAAAGTGCTTTAAAGAAATAAAAGATAAGAGTACATATGCAAAAATCAAAACAGGGGACAGCAATTAGTAAAAAATGAACTTGAAATAAAATTAAGGAGAATGAGTGCAGATAAAACATCTTAGATCAAACAGTTTCAGTTCTCATATGCTGTGCTAAAAAGTTTTTAGCTTGGACTTGAACATTGGCAGAGATGAGGCTTGTCTAACATCATCAGGAAGACTATTTCAGATTTTAGCTCCATAAAACTGAAATGCTGCTTCTCCATGTCTACAAATCTACAGGTCAAAGGTCCTAATCAGACTTGAGCCGTGGCTGTTTTCTCTGTGAAGGAATTTCCACTCTGGATATTCATGTTTCAGTGACATTTCAGTCTCCTGGGTCAAGGCTTCATCAGCCACTTTCACTTTTGTCTAAGGCCAAAATATGCTGAATATACTACTGGTGCTACCCTGAGACAAAAATTAACAGCTTCATGCCTCAGCTATACAACAAAGTCTGAAGTACACTGAGCATGTCTCTCTACCACTAAACATCTGTGGTGATGTAATGAAACTTTACAACAGTCGGTTTGTTTCACATGCAGCATCAAAGGGGTCCAGGGTTTCAGGCTAAAACTGTCAGCAAAATGTTCATATTTAAGAATCGAGTCTTAAATCAAGATGATGTGCATGGGATTTATGAAGCCACACTGTGTACTTGTTTCAATGCAGATGTCATGCTGATGTCAGTGTTTATTAATGTCATGTCATGTAATGTAATACTATTTTCTATGTATCTGTGGCAAATTTTACATCCCACGGACATCAGCACTGCACTCTGTCAAGTTTTTCCACCACAGAAAACTTCTCTCTTGAGAAGAATGAGAACCAAATTACAATTTCATAAGACAGTCCAATCATTGCTTTTGAAGAAGCACAACTACAAACTTCATAATGCTACAGAGATAAGTGCACAAATTTCAGTAACATTCAAGTCATCGGGTGAAAAAAATTTCCCGCACAAGCCGTAAGGCATTATCATCACCTACTGCAGTTGTTGGCATCTGTGAACACTCCTCCGCTTTCTCAGTCTCCAGTTCCATGTTCATGAGACGGCTTTGGTCCTGAACTCGTTCTGACCTCTCAGACTGAGGTCCTTTATGCTGCAGGCACCCAGTATAGGGCAACGTTTCCACCTCTGTAATGTCCAGGTCTGCTTCTGAAACATAAGTGCTCTCTTGAGCATCACTGCAGTCTGAGGCCTCCTCCTCTAAAGCCTCAGTCTCTGGCTTTGTTTTTGTTGCTGCAGAAACAGGCTTCTCCTTAGGCTTCACAGTGGCGTCTCGTGCCTCGGCCTCGTCCTGTGTGGGCAGGGAAGCACTCATGATTCACACAAAAACTTTAAATGTCTTACATCCACTTGATAAAATGGTGAAAAATGAAGTATATAGTACTTTTTATTATTGCAGGTTTATATTAGGTTTATATAGGTTACTATGAGTGAACAAAAATGTTTTGTATACAGTTATCAATATAAATATTTGTTTTATAACATAGTTTATTGTTTTATTTTTGTAGTTAATCCATTCACACATTGATTTATTCTTAAATCTGTATACCCTGTATTATTATTATTGTTGCTGTTGCTGTTGCTGTTGCTGTTGTGTTACCACCAAAAAACTGTTTTTTGCAGTTTTTCCGGTGTGGATCAATGAGGAGCAGAGAAAGCAGCACCACCTTCTGGTCAGTCAGCGCAGCCACATTCTCGGAGGAACCAAGAAGCGAAGCAGCAGTTTCTACCAGCTCTTTCTCGTTCATACAGTAGAAAACGACCCTGGAAACAAACAAATATAAAACAAAAAGACTTTCACGGTCTTTAACTGAAGCTTGAAGCCCGGACGTCACGTTGTTCAGTCAGTTACCTCCGTTTCTTTCGCGGCTCCTTTTCTTTCTTCTCTGTTTTTTCCATCCACGGCGGCAGCGCCCGGTGTCCGCCGCACATGCTCACGTTCATTTGCGCATCTACACTTGCAAACTAATGTTTACTAATATATACCAAGGTTGTGTTAGCCACCGTTTAGTGAATGAAGTGCACAGGCTGTTTTTACACACGTATCTTTACGTACAGTCTGCGTTAGTGACGTCTGGATGACGTACTTATAGGCCAACCTGGAAGTTAGTATCGGTCTTATTTTCTGTTCTACATTATAATACAAGTAAATAATCCATCAACAGCCAAGTAAAGCACAAATAAGAATAAAAGATAAAATAAATAAAAAACAGGAAATCAATCTGATCTAGTAAGGTTGGTAACAAAGGCAGAGCTTACTCTACATTCCTGGAATATCTTTTCAGAATAAAAGTCGTTTGTTTACATGAACAGAATATGCGCTCAGTTGTTTCTCCTCAGAGCAACAAAAACTACAAGGTAAAACCTCTGTTTTTAATCTCTGCTATAGCTCTGCAATGCACTAATTATGTTTTCTTATTTTTTATGTATTGACCTTGTTGTCACGCCTTTGCTCATTCAGGTGTAATTAATTTATTTTAAAATTTGGTAGAGATCAGAATGAATCCTGCAGTTTTTATAAGAGGTTGGCTGGGTACAATAGATTTAGTCAAATTCACGACATAAACTGCTATTAAATGACTATTATATTTTTATCCGAATCTTCAAAAATAGTAATAACCGTATTATTCCACAAGGCGGGGCTGTAGGATGACAAGTTCAGATAGTGAAGTCCTTGCTTATAAAATTTTGTTTCAAGGGAAGTTTTGAGATTTCACAGTCACATTTTGTAAGTACTTCTTGCCCTCCCACTTTTTCAAATAGACAGAACCAGATGAGCCTTATTGAGATAAGCAACCAGTTTAATAGTTTAATATATTTAATATACAATTGTATTAAAGTGTCTGTGCTGCTTTCAGACCACACCTTTTATAGCCCCTTAGTAGTTTTTTTTTTTTTTTTTTTTAATGTAATGGCATTTATTCTTCTTCAGAAAAAGAATTATTGCCTTATATTACTGATGTGCAGTTACTGGTCCCACCAACCTGCAGTGTCTATTTGTTGTTTATTGTTGCTGTTCTTTTCTCTCTCCTCTATCCACTCACCCCAACCGGTCGAGGCAGATGGCCGCCCAAACTGAGCCTGGTTCTGCTGGAGGTTTTTTCTTCCGTTAAAGGGAGTTTTTCCTCTCCACTGTCGCCAAGTGCTTGTTCAAAGGGATTTGTTGGGTTTTTTGTTTTTGTAAAGTGTCTTGAGATGATTTGTACTGAGATTTGGCACTATACAAATAAATTGAATTGAATTGAGTTGAATTGAAATATACTGTATGTCTAGCAGAATTCACAGCTTTAGTTTTTTGAGAGATGTAAGGAGACTGACATGAATGATAATAATAGTTATTTTGTTTTATTTTAAATGACAATATCAATCAAAAACATATATGCATCTGCAGATGCAGACTTTGATACAACTTCAAGTAAAATCTTTCACATTTTACACGTTGCACCTGTAAGTGAAAGCATGTGGACTTATGTATATTGTCTTTGAGCTGGAATAAGGTTGAGGAGCGAGCAACGTCCCAAGAACCTAAATAAAAGAAGGCAGAAGTATCAGACATCACAGTGCCTTCAGGAGAGACTCATCATACATTGCTTGATTGCTATTACTGTGTGTAGTAACAATGAATATCCATTGAGGGCATGACATTATTCTAGTGAAGCCAAATATCAGGTTCAGGCTACTTTATTTATACCAAAGGTAGATTTGTTAAATATTTACCAGAATAACAAAGATGTGCAGTTTGGTGAAGACATGTGAACACACACTCTTATAGTCTTTAGCGCCACTTAGTGGACAACTATAATAAAGGTTTTTCTATTGTCCGTGCTACAAAATGAGTAAAACATTGTTTTGAACATCATGATGTTACATTAAACAGTTTATTTCTCTGTTTCATCCCATCCCTACTCATTTCCATCTCCTACAAATGTACCAGTGTTTGCGTGCACACACACACACACACATTCACATATAGCAGGCTTTGTTAAACTCAAGCACTCTTGTAGTCTGCTGTGTAACACAGTTGCAAAGTCTCATATCTTGGATTTCTTGGTGCCTCAGTTCATTCACAATTGCTGTTGCATATGTTCTTTTTAATATCATTCTTTGGTAGTTCCTTGCTTCATCACACTTGGATTAATCTGCTGTGTATCTTCGCAAAATAAAGTAAAGTACATTAGTAAAGTAATAATCCCATAAAAAATACACTTGCTTTGTTTTATCAGCACCATATTTTTACAACACATGGTCATTCTGTGTGTCATGTGTGGGCATGGGGAAGCTGAGGTCTTCTAACCTTTCTTCTTCTATTTACTGGTTGGTGGCAGATAATACATGTTGTCCATTTTTGTGACACTTCTCCATCATCATGTCATCATCTCTGATGTTCAAAACAAGCTTGTGTGTCAGACTCTCACTTTCTGTCACTTTCCACAGCTGCCTTATTTCCCTCAGGCTTCTTAATTATGTCTCTAAAGCCCCTTCCTACAAGTGCTTAGGCTTAGGCTTTGTATATTTGACTAAATTAAAAAGTGTGGAAAAGGAAAAAAATTTCAAGGCAAAGAGCATGTTAACAGCCAGATGCACACACAATGTCATTTTCCTTAAAGCTTCAAATTTTGGGGCATTTAAGGAATGGACTTAAGAAATCAGAGGTCTAGACAGTATCAAGTGGAAAACAAAACTTAAAATCTGCCACCATATTATAAGGATCTACAGCAAATAATACTGATGAGAAGGGCTTTTTAAAAATATCTATAATATTGACCTACATTATATCTTATTTCTTTATGTAATGTCCATATATGATAAACATCCCAACAGCCATAAATTAATAATTATTAGGCAAATCTATTTTTTTTTAAAAATGTTTTTAAATGCAGCCACAGCATTACGGTACAGAAACCCAAATAAATAAAAATCTATTTATAACTCAGCATCATCATTATTTAAGTGCCATCATTGAAAAAATAATATAATTGATTATGAAAAGGATGTGAATTTTGGAAAATCATTGAGGAGCCTAAAGTGGCATTGGATTCATCCACCTCCAGGCTTGCTGCCACATCCACAAATCAGGCCATGCTAAGAAGATTTCTGTTTGCTAATGGAGTAAAGCTTGTCACTGCTTTACTTGCCTGGTGAATTTATGGGTCAGACATGGCCAGAATGTCTGCTAAACTTACTGACATGGCAGCATCAGTCCTGTGGCTTTGTTTAACATTGCTCTGATGTTGATGTCAGGATGAATCTTTTTTGAAACTTTGCAACGAATATTGTAATGTAGCTATTTTTTTCCTACATTATATCATCTGATAACATGTAATATTTAATAGTACTGTGCTGCAGATTTTGGCTTGTTCTAAAGATGAGAACCTACCGTGTCAAAAAAAGTAACCAAATTGAAATAGACATAAATGTTTTGATCAGGAAACTTCAATGAGCAATTTTTCCCCTCATCTTAATCACATCCCTCTTGTTTTTCACGTCCTCCGTTTCACGTTATTCTTACTCTGAGGGCACTCATGGGTGAGAAGAGACTAATCTTCTAGTTGTCTTCCTAGGCTTAACCCTGCTTTGAGTAAAGGTCATTGCCATTGGCCATCTGTCCCAGAAACGCTTTTTGTGATTGGCCATATGGCGTTAGAAAGCAAGATTTAGGAAGACTACGATGTTTAAACTGAATGATGTGATGATTATTTCCACTGGTCATAAAGGCAATGATGTTATCCAGAACCATATTAGTGTGAATGTGTATATTCTTAAATGAAGACTGTACAGTGACTTAAAGTAAAATCTTCATATATTTCATGTGTTGCGACACAGAATCGACTTCAAATGACAGAGGTACATACACAGTAGAGTATGTGAGAGGAAAAACAATGTAAAAAAACACAACTTCCAGTACGTAAGATGTTTTAGGAAGGTATGTTTGACACAGGAATGTTGGCCATAGCAAAATGTAAGTCCAGGTCTAAATGGGTTGAAACGTCTTTATGTCTGCAGCCATGTAGAAACAAAACAGGCAATAAATGTGGTTAAAGGGGAAAACCTATGTTATGAAGTGATGTTTTTCTGTTACTAAAATGATCACCATGTATGACATGGTAGAGGCCATTTCTTGCATTTGACCTGACTATTAGAAAATCTGAGACAATGGGGAAACAAGTTCTACCAGTGTGAGCAATGCAGCCATAAGTCAGCTCATCAAGATCCTACAAATGCCCTCTCCTTACCCATAGAGTGTTTGCCAAAAATCTTTCAGTGACAGTGTGCCTTTATTCATGGTTTTGCTTCATATCTTTGAAAACAAAGATGCCCCAAGTAGCAAATTCCCAGATGGCATTTTCTGAATAACGAAATAGCTTATTCATTTCCCCTCATTCATTTACACTTGTTTAGGATTAGTTTAGGTTAGTTCTCAGAAGTAACAAAATACTAGAAGAAGAAATCAGAGAGTAAAAAGGTGAAGAGAGTGAATGATCTATTTGCATGACACTAAAAGTTTGTACTAAAGGCAAATTAGAAAAGTTTTCTGAGAAACTGTGTATGTGTGTATACATGTCCCTCTGTGGTTGTCAGGAGTCATTTTAGTTCAGTAGGCCTAGTGCTGTTGTGAGGATATTTTGGCTGCTCCTTACAATGTGAAAGGGGTGTTTGAGGGTCTTAGGTGAGGGTTAGAGCTCCAGCTAAAACAGTTAGTAGCCAACCAAACCAACAGTATCTTGGATCTTACATGTTGATTTGACATGTCATGTGCTGTTTTTCAGAGATTTGTGTCGTCTTCCTTTGTTTCCTTTCTTCATCTAATCTGTTGTCATATGGACCAGACATAAGAATGGAGTTTAGCATTAGCTGTTCCTGCTGCATGATATCACATATGTCTAAATCTGTCTAGAAATAGGATATTTGTGTTTAACCTCAGTGGCTGGCTCTCCTGAGACATGCTGGCTTTGAACCTTAAGCTGACTATTATGTAAGGAATCATCTATGGGGATGATTAAATTTCAAGTAATTTTTGTGTAGATGATGTTTGATGAGCAGATTTTAAGTTGGAAAAGGAAAATGTAAGTTATGTTTTAGGTATCTTGAAGACAAGGTATTATTTTGCTAGATGACATTGTGTGTTTGTGTCCTCAGATGAATGAAGGATTTCACACGGTGAACATGAACATAAGTGATTAGTTGTAACATAAAATGCCCATGACATGAGCAAAGGCAATAAACTACACTAAAGTGTGTGTGAGACTTAAAAAAAATCATCGTGATGATAAATGAGAAGTTGGTGGGACACAACAATTTGTTCCACCCTATTAAAGTGCTTCCTCATCAACAGTAATAGGCCAAATCCACAGGGATTTCCTGCCAATCAAAGGCTCATGGTGGTATCTTAATGACTTTTCCTCAGAAGCTGATAAAAGTGCTTTTCGTCAATCTGTTGTTTTTTACTGCAGCGGGCAGATCAAGCATCAGTGGCATGGATTCAAAGCACGTCCAGATAGCGTATTACTGTGTGCTTGGCAACAGTTGAAGAGCTACTGGGACCTCTTGACCCCATTGTTACATGTTGAACTGCATGAAACCTCTGGCTATGTAATCCCTGACCATAAAGTTCACAGTTTCATTAAAAGCTCACTGTTCTTTTTAAAACTACAAAATTATTTTCAATACGAGACACAAGCGTGCAGACGGGACAGGCATGTGTTCCTTTACAGTAAGGAAATAAAGAAATAAAAGAAAATATAACCGCAAGCGGCGATAAGCGGCCCTCGCCTCGAGCACACCGCGTCCCCCAGCGAACCGCCTCCATGAACGAACCGCCTCCACGAACGAACCGCCTCCCCCTGAACGGACCATCCCCCTGAGGAGACCACCTCCCCCTGAGGAGACCACCTCCCCCTCCAGCTTCTTTGCGCCCCCGCTGAATTGGAAAGCCTCCGCGAGCACCCCCGCCCTCTGAATTGATTAGCCCCCAATAATTGGCTCTCCAAGGCAAAAGCGTGGAAAATAGAGCATGACTCTCATTGGCTTTTTTGCTCAGAATGCCCTAAAGGATTTGTGTGCAAAATGTGGTCCATTTCTGACAAACTAAATTTTGGTTCTCCATTCACATTTTTGCAAATTTTCAAATTGTTATACAGGGGGCGCTATAGCGCCGATTGTGATTTTGTTCAATCACCTGGATTCAGGCCCCCGGGGTCTAAAATTCATCAATTGGTCAGATTCAAATCCGAAAATGCGTGTGCTATTTATCACACCTCGAAAGTACCAAAAACGTACGTCAACTGGGCGGCTCCGCCAAAGGAAAACCGTAAAAATTAATTACGAAATTTGGATAACTTTAGTCGCCCCTCTTGTGTAGATGAGACTGACCAAGAATGAGCTCATTCGGTCAAAAGCCCAAGGAGTTCGCTCAAGTTCGAGGTGAGCAAAAACACAGCGAACTCAATGACCTCAAGATAAACTGCCAACTGGTGGACTTCCTGTTGATCATATGACCTCGACATGATAAGCTTTTTTTTCTTGGCCTGACATGAAGAGTAAACATGCCAATTTTGGTGGCTCTGCGATGAAAAAAATTTAGATGGCCTCCCATTGGCGTAATGTATTTTCACCTTTGTCGGGGGCGCTGAAGAGCCATTCTTCTGAGGTCGTTTATGAAACCTATAAAATATCAAATTTTCACGCGATTCTTATTTTGGGGCAAATTTTGGTGAGTTTTCACACGTTCAAGGGGTCAAATTTGAGGTTTTTACGGCAGAAGAAGAAAAATAAAAATAATATTTCTAATGATTTCTAATGATTTCCTCTTGCCATTTCCTCTTGCGCCCGACAACTGCATCATATACATTTTCCGAAAGCTCTCGCGCATTGCCACGTCATGGTGGGGTGTCGGTCAACGCTAGGTGATACCTAAAGCCCCCCCCCCCTTGCACAGTGAGCAATAATAGTTCCTGCGCTGGGACCTTCGGTCTCTGCTCGGGCCTAAAAATGAAGGGAGTGGAAGATGGTTTCACCCAACAATGTCAGCGGGTTCGCTCAGCTGTAGAGTCTGCCTAATTAAAGATGTTAATTTCATCCTTAGGTGAACACTATTAAGCACAATCACTTGCCTGGTTGGGACTCCAATCAAAATGCTAATTACAATCCTGACCCTGCAAATGAAAGGTTTCAGATTCGTTATCCTCCTTTAGTTTGTATTTTCTCCCTCAGCATTATTTTTAGTGGTTATAAATGTGTGTGTGTGCAGAAGAAGCTACAAAAAAGTGTGTCAGTGAGATTGTATCACATGATCTTCATCAGCAGTTGAAATTTGCCCTGTTTTTTGCCCATGTTCAAATTTCCAATTTTTGAGCGTTTTTAAGTTTCCCTGTCCCTCTGTATAAACTGAGCATTAATTCTTGACCTTGGATGTTGTCAGAATGGCCTCACCACAAACTCCATCAGTAGCTACTGCCGAGCTTTTGACTAATATGGGATGGCAGATATGTGGATGAGATCCGCCCCGAGTATTTCAAGTCTCTGGATGTTGTTGGGCTGTCATGGCTGATACGCCTGTGCAACATTGCGTGGCATTCAGGGACAGTACCCCTGGATTGGCAGACCGGGGTGGTGGTTCCTCTTTTTAAGAAAGGGGACCGGAGGGTGTGTTCCAACTACAGAGGGATCACACTCCTCAGCCTCCCGAGGAAGGTCTATGCCAGGGTGCTGGAGAGGAGGATCCGGCCGGTGGTCGAACCTCGGATTCAGGAGGAACAATGCGGTTTCCGTCCCGGTTGTGGAACACTGGACCAGCTCTATACCCGCTCAAGGGTGCTCAAGGGTGCTCAAGGGTGCTCAAGGGCTCATGGGAGTTTGCCCGACCAGTTCACATGTGCTTTGTGGACTTGGAGAAGGCATTCGACTGGGTCCCTCGCAACATCCAGTGGGAGGTGCTCCAGGAGTATGGGGTCCGGGGCCCTTTGCTGAGGGCTATCTGTCTCTGTACAAATGGAGCAGGAGCTTGGTTCGCATTGTAGTAAGTCAGACCTGTTCCCAGTGCACGTTGGACTCCGGCAGGGCTGCCCTTTGTCACCAGTTATTACTTTTATGGACAGAATTTCTAGGCACAGCCAGGGGCTGGAGGGAGTCCAGTTCGGGGACCACAGGATCTCATCTCTGCTTTTTGCAGATGATGTTGTCCTGTTGGCTCCATCGAGCCAGGATCTCCAGCGTGCGCTGGGGTGGTTTGCAACCGAGTGTGAAGCGGCTGGGATGAGAATCAGCACCTCCAAGTCTGAGGTCATGGTACCCAACCGGAAAAAGGTGGTTTGCCATCTCCAGGCCAGGGGAGAGATCCTGCCTCAGGTCGAGGAATTTAAATATCTCGGGGTGAGGGAAGGACGGAACGTGAGATTGACAGACGGATCAGGGCATCGGCAGCAGTAATGCGGTCGGTGTACCAGTCCGTTGTGGTGAAGAAGGAGCTAAGCCGGAAGGCGAAGCTCTAGATTTACTGGTCAGAATACGGTCCTACTCTCATCTATGGTCATGAGCTTTGGGTCATGACCGAAAGGACAAGATCTCGTATGCAAGCGGCTGAAATGAGCTTCCTCTGCAGGGTGGCCGGGCGCTCCCTTAGAGATAGGGTGAGGAGCTCGGTCACCCAGGAGGAGCTCGGAGTAGAGCCGCTCCTCCTCCACATCGAGATGAGTCAGTTGAGGTGGCTCAGGCATCTGTTTCGGATGCCTCCTGGGGGCCTCCCTGGGGAGGTGTTCCGGGCATGTCCCACCGGGAGGAGGCCCCGGGGAAGACCCAGGACATGCTGGTGGGACTATGTCTCCCGGCTGGCCTCGGAACGCCTCGGTGTCCCCCTGGAAGAGCTGAAGGAAGTGTCCAGGGAAAAGGAAGTCTGGTCCCGGACCCAGTCCCGGATAAGTGAAAGAAGATGGATGGATGGATGGGATGGCAGCCAGATATGATTGTTTTGCCAAAAGAAAGTGTAATAGTTTCTATTGCATTACAGTAGGAACAAAACATGTAAAGTACGAAACAACCAGGCCAGACATTGTTAAGCAAATCATTTTTGTTGGAAACATCACATTCATAGCATATAACGCCCTTTTCATCAGCCTGCTGAATAACTCTCACAGAGAGAGCCCACACATTGACCATTGACTTTGCATTTTATACAGGGCTGCATTAATATGCACAGTGGACACAAAACCTTGAAGGACACCTCAGCTTTGATCCCCGTCTATGTCGAAACCCCTATGACCACTGCTCTCTAGGTCCTTGACTGTCTCAGGAGAGACACCAGCCTGGTTACCATAGAAACAGATAGCAGCAGATTTATTTTAATTCCTTTGATGTGCAGTAAACAAATGTGCACAAGTATCTGTTTGTCAGTTTGCATTTGTGTTTACAAGTGACTGTGTGAGTGGCACACAGGGCTCTCAGTGACGGTGACAGTAGCCAACCGTAACATCTGGTCATGGGTACAACGGCTGGGATTCATTGATGCTCAGCAGTGAGTTCAAATGTGACACAACTCACAGCAAGCTTCCCAAACCCAGCACACCCAAACACAACATACCCAAATAAGTGATTCATGCCTCTCTGAGACCTCACTTTCAATTTACAATCAGTCACAAGAGAAAAGTGTTTTTCAGCAGTCCCACCTGATGCAACTTTATGATGCTGAATATATTATGTGGGTGGTGCATTCATCACCTGCTGAATTAATTTTTCTCAAGGTTGTCACTGTGTAAGAAAAATTGGTCCCACCTTGCTGAATAATGATGGCCTTGGAGACATTAAAGACATTAAAAATGTGGCCTTTGGGCTTTCTTAAAGGAAAACCCAAAGGCCACAGCTTTGCTGGTTGTTTGTTAAGTTTGGTGGCTGCTGTTTTCCTTGTCTGACTTAAATTTGTCTGAGCAAGTTCTTTGTGAGAAATAGAACATCAACAAATCACAGAAGGAAATAATAATCATTGTCATCAGGGGAACAAAAGATGTAAGACTTTTCAGCATAAATTACAGACTTTGGCAGGAAGGTAGCAGTCTCATCACATCTACTGCTAAGAGGCTCATAGACTATGGTAGAATTTACACTTATTAAGATATAGAAAGATACTTTATTCAGATTTCTTTCTTTATTGATTTACTTTATTAGATATGATAACATAATATCAGTAAATTGTAAAGATTGAACTGGCACATTATATGGTATGCAGTACTATCTTCATCCTGTGATGGCTGAACATAATGTGAACACACTTTATGTAGATGTTGTTCAGCGACTTTTGTACTTGAGCTGCTGATCCAGTGTCCACACATTAACTGTCATCCTGTAATTATCATCACACTAAAGTGACTTGGGAAAATAAAATGACTGCTGCTTTAGTTCATCTTTCAGTCTTTTTGTCTGATTAATGACTGTCTGCTTAGGAGAAACTACAAAAAAATGTGTTAATGGATAAATAAATTCAAGTGTCACTGTGAAAGTCAAGGAGTGGAGTTTATAACATACATCAACATACATAAACATACTGTGATTCAGAGCAGAGGCACAAATCTGCCACGGACACTGTGACAGGTTCCCACCAACTCTCCGCTCACACTCTCATCTTTATGCAGCTCTAGTCAGATTTCCAGGCTTTAGTCAGAGTGCTCTTTCCTCTAAATAGAGATGCAGAGTGATGAAGTGTCCGTTTTCTTCCCAGTGAGTATTTTTGGCACAGGTGTCCTGTGTGTGTGTGTGTGTGTGTGTGTGTGTGTGTGTGCGTGCGTGCGTGTGTGTGTGTGTGTGTGTGTGTGTGTGTGTGTGTGTGTCTGCCTACCTTCTGGACCCTTTATCAGCTAATTAAATGTAAAAAAAAAAAAAGGAATTCCTGATATATTAATCATTATGCCCAATAGACCATATCAGATCATATCACTTATTACTTGTCTGTGATTCTGCACTTGCGCAATCGCGTCAACTTGAGCCCAGTCTCAAACCCGCTTGCGTTTGCAGACAGATCGTCTGTTTATGTCTCAGGCTGATGCAGGAAACACTGCGCTCATCTAACACTTTTCATGAGGCAGTTCATCGGCTCCTTTTTGCGCCAGAAGCTTCTCTTATCTTGACCAGTGAGATTAGGATGAAAAGGTGAAAGTTGGATTTTGTAAATCTAACATGCGCTTATCCGGACCATTGACTTAAACGGGCAGGGGAATGTGAAGGACACGCAGTTTTCAAAACCCAGAAAAGGAAGGATGCATGTTGGTGAGTGGAACCACTTACTCCTCTGTTTTCTGTCTTGGTGCGGAGAGTGAGAAATGACAATTTTTGTGATATTTGATAATATTTTACTCTCTAACCTTTCGAGATGACGCTTTCATGGCAGGTTATTTACAAACTTCGGATATTTTCGGGATCAAATCCACCTGAATGAATCTTGCACTAAATAATTAGTCATACCAATTAGGATGGAAAACTTTTACATCCTATTTTCTCGAGACTTAAAAAATACAGGACACCCCCATAACAAAAACAAAAGATTTGGAGTGTGTCTGGCGCCTGGAGTCTAGGTGCCGAGGGGACAGCTCTTCTCTGCTACAACAGAGTGAAAATGAAGGGGAGTCATTAATTTTCCCGTTTGTGTCAGCCAGTGGTGGCTCAGTGCCTGAACTGGTGGAGGATTTGCATTGACGCTGCTGCTTCAGTTCCTCCTCCACGCACTGAATTTGGGATCTGTGGAAGTGAGTTTGTACAGAGAAAATCACAGATTAATGTCATTGCACTTTCCTCTGCCTGCTTCATTGAAATAAGTAGTAAACAGTACTTGTTTACAGTAAACAGCATTTGTTTAGAGTAGACTACTGTAAAACCTACATAGATTCTTAATTGTTTTTTTTTTTAGATGGGCTTTTCTGAATGTCTGGAGTCAGATTAGTTGATTCTTTTGATCATTTTACAGCAGTAGTTTTCAAAGATATATAGTAAGAAGATATATAATAGCCTATGAATTTTATAAATGGGTCCTTGCATTGTTTACAGCTGACATATACAACAAGCCTCCTGTACAGATGTTTGGATATAGTAGAACTGCACTTTCTGTGTGTTGCAGTTTAGCACAGCAGTGTGGTAACTTATGAATGTGCTATTCTGGTGCAAACTCAGAACAGACTGTAGTGGCCAGGTGCCTTTGGGCCAGCTGCTGTATTCAGGTCATATTTTATTAATGTGCACAAATGTGGCACAAGAGAAAATTTCATGACACAGAGGCTTTTTTAATATAATTATCATGAGATGTCCTTGCACAGTACCATGGCATTAGCAGATTCATGCAGTGTGTTGTATATATACCTTAAAAAGTAGGATGCAAAAATAGGAGTAAGACTTAAGGAAGCAGATGGTGGAAGCAGCATGTCCCTTTTCCCTTCCTACCTCCAAGCTTTTGAACTCTACATCTCTGGCCTGTTATATACATTCAGGGATTCAGGCAAATGCTCTGAGACAAGACACACAAAAATCCTGCTAAGCTCTGTCTCTATTTCCATTATTCCTTGGTTGTACCCTCCCTCATTACATTATCTGCTTCTTTTACAGTCTGGCTATTTCTCCTGTTCATTGAGGAGGGATTTGCTTTGACACAAAAGACGAAGGGTAAGATTTATATTTGCACTTCCCTGCTTTTGATAGAATGACTGCATTAAATTAAGTTACTCATTCTAATTGAATTAAAGTGAAGTCAGTAGGTACACAACTGCATCTTAGAAGTTGATTGTTGATACCATTAACTGTACGTATTTCTATCAGATTGACTATCGGCATCATAGTCTTACTTGGATGTCATGTCACATGCAGATGGAGGATCAAAAGGAGTTAGGCCACGGCAAACTCGTCACTGTGGAAACTGGGTGCGAAACACAGATGGTGGCACCTTCAGCTCTCCAAACTACCCGAACATGTACCCTCCCAATAAGGAGTGCCTGTATGTACTGGAAGGTAATCGACAACATGCACTGAGCCTTGTAATTACATGGCTGTGAAAATCAAATTTTTCTGTCTGTTGCAGATTTTGTCATTAAGTAAAGTCTGTTGTTTGTTTGGGGTCTGGTGTTAATGAAAAGGAATCTATTAGAGAGAAAAAATGCCACTAACAGAAATGAATAAAAATGTAGATGATGCCTCTTTCCTTTGACCATGATACTAATAATGGACTGGTAACACAGTATGTTTGGGTTATATTTGAGGAGTTTAAGTGCTGTCTGTCGTAGTAACAAGGCAATGTCTGACTAACTTACCATGTGCAATTCAGGTTTTCGCCTTTAACACAGAAATAAGCTGCTGCCATCATACTGAAAAAATCAGCAACACTGAGAAAAATTTGACCAAAGGAAGTATTTTTTCACTGCACTGGTGTTAGAATAGCCCTGATCCTCCTGTCTGGAAGTAGAAGTGACCTATCACCCATCTTCCCTCAGCACTTCCCCGCCAGAGAATAGAGCTACTGTTTGATAAGGCCTTCTACATTGAGGCGTCATTTGAGTGTCGTTTTGACCACATTGAGGTGCGGGATGGTCCCTTCAGCTTCTCACCACTCATCA